>NC_051396.1:52563241-52575741 GCF_015228065.2 Penaeus monodon
TCCCAAGAACACCAGAGGAAAACCTTAAATCCACCCACACCTACGCTTGTCCAGCAACCCAGTTTGTGGCGTGGGCGTCCCAGCATCGGGCGTGACCGGCAAGCACAAGGGCGGCCACGACTACAGATCGCGTCACAGACAACACTCCCCGTGGTAAAGGACGCGCTGAACAAGCAATTACCCCGATCGCGCGCGTGTGTGTGTGTGTGTGTGTGTGTGTGTGTGTGTGTGTGTGTGTGTGTGTGTGTGTGTGTGTGTGTGTGTGTGTGTGTGTGTGTGTGTGTGTGTGTGTGTGTGTGTGTGTGTGTGTGTGTTTCTGTGACGTCACCTACCGATGAACCCGCAGATCATACCCGCCCGAATGGACAGTCTCGGCTTGTTAGAAACGTGTCTCCCCCCCCCCCCCCTTGGTATAAAGGCTTTCGCAGGACCCATAGCTGATTTTTTTGTCAACTTTTATCTCGTATATTTCCTTAACAACTTTCGTACGGACTTTACAGTCATTTTCCTTTTTTTTCTTCTTTACAAGCCTCTCACAGAATCAACATTATCATTGTTTCTTGTTTTTATCAATATCATCATTATCATTTAAAAGAAATTATGCCAATGATAAAAAGGTGATGAATATAATGCAAGTTCTTCTATCAACAACAGCTATTTCGCTTTTGCTTTGCAATTCATATGCATAAGCCATTTGTTATCATTATTATTTATAACACATAATACAACTCTATATCAATCTATCTATCTATCATTTGACTCGCAGGTATATTCAATCTATATATAAAACCCATTTACCTAACTGACTTCAAAACAGATCAGTTTCCCTTCCCGCATCCGCTCATCTGAATCCCCTCCTTTCCCATCAACCTAAATGTATCTAACCCATAGAAATAAATAAACAAACAAATAAACAAACAAACAAACAAATAAATAAATAAATCATCACCTCAACCGAATTACAGCGGAGCAATCACCTCATTCATCTCCATCACAGGGAAGACATGCTGTCACCTCAACAAGTCGAATTACAGCATCTTAGCAGTGCCGTCTCATAAACCACAGCAGCACCACACTCGATACAGTCGTAAATCTTGACAACGTATGTATTTAAGAGATTTAGAATGAAGACACTCGATGATGTTCGTTAATAGGATAAAGAAAAAAATAAATAAAATGAGAGGTAAAATAAACACTCGATAATAAGTATGCATGATAAAAAGTGACTAGACAAAAAAAAAATATATTATTATCTACGAGATGCACTGCCAATTTACCGCACGCCTACCCTGCAATTTTCTCAAGTGAAAACGATGCCCCTTAATCAATACAATTATGTAGGCCTACGTCACACATCTATGAATAACCTGTTTGTTGCAAGTGTTTACGTGGCACAGCTGTCGTGTTACTGTTAATGGGAAAGAAGTTTACAGGGCGTGTAAACAATCCGACGGGAGGGCAGAAAATAAGGGGGTAGGGGGTAGGGGGTAGGGGATAAGGGATAAGGTGCAAGGGATAAGAGGTGAGTGGAAAGAGGTAAGCCTCACCTGCTAGCCTCATATCTTTGTGTAATTTACGTTGATATCGATGTTTATATTCACTCTGAAGTTTACGCAGCAACACAGCACCATCGGGAGAGGCGCAAACCCCCCTCCCCCCCTTTCACCAACGCCTTCATTCTCATAATCTCACGGAGCGTCGACAGTAGAACTTGCCTTACCCGTAGCGATACACGATCTGCCGGGGGGAACAGCTGGTGCGCCTTCTGCTGCGTCTCCCTCTCTCGCCCGCCCTCCCGTGACATCACCCTCGACGCTACCTAACATACTTTTTTGAGGGGGAAGGGGGGAGGGCTGAGGGAAGAGGCATGGTCATATTGTCATATTTAATAAAGGGAGAGGGAGGTGATGAACACAGTCGTAGGCGGTCTATCCACACACACATGGACATGGACACAGACAGAGATATGCAGACACACACACACACACACACACACACACACACACACACACACACACACACACACACACACACACACACACACACACGTTATTTGGTTTCGCGTCCCTGAACATTATCCCATGAAAACACACAGACACAATAACCAATTCAGCTTCACAATGGCCTTCAGTCTTAACAAAACAAAACTGCAAACTTACATGTGTTTAGGCGTAACAACATTCCGAAACATTAATCAGTTTATCATTCTGTCGTCTCTTGCTTCTTCGTCTTCCATTGTATGTTAATTATATACATAATCATTACATGTGTAAATCTACAGGCTATAGAGATAATACGTGTGTGTGAGAGAGAGAGAAAGAGAGAGAGATAAGAGATAGATAGAGAGAAAGTCAGACAGCAAAACAGACAGAGAAGAAGTGATTCCCACTCTTTCCCCTTCCCCCTCCCCCCCCCGCACCCCAGCCCTTCTCCAAGTGAAGTGTGACCCTTGTTTGAGCAGCGGCGAGGCAGCACACCACTTTGTTTACTCCCTTGTCACTTGTATTTGCTCCTTTACCTTATGTAAATTTGATAGTCAGTTGCAACTTATCAAACACGTGATAAGGGCCTTACCTGGGTGTGTCTCCCACTTGAAGCTGCCATTGACAAATAACTATGTAATGATGGGATAATCCGTGTTAGGATCATCTAACAAACATGATACGATGTTTTATGTAATGCCAAATGACAGCAATCAATCTCAAATTCCTCTGGCGGGTGACATCTGTCATGACTCTTCAGCAAATGAAATTTTATCGAAACATAGATAGACTACGCAGTCAAACACACACACATAAGCAATCATGTCCAAATAGGCTTACATGCATATATACATAGGCCTACATAACAGATGAGTACATATACACAGTATATGCATTTGTAAGCCTACACATATTTGCACAGTACAAGCACGCACAAATCTAAATCTACCGTATTATAAATATAGGAAGTAGATACACATAAAAAGACAACCATACACAACATATAGCCTATATATAACCTTTACTCATACACTAAACCTATATTAACTTTGGGCCATTAAGGAAGCCCCTCATTTCCCTAGACATTTCCACCGACCTTCCTCTCAACCCTAACCACACAGCCAAGCTACACCCCCCCCCTACCCCGAACCCCACCAATTATCCCAGGAACATATAACCAGGTACCTCCAATTCCATTTGTTCTACTGAACCCAAAAATGAAAATGACTCTTTCCTAAGACTTAATGGTAAGGAACTCTTCGTTATCATAAATAAATGAGAGGAATATTTGTTTTACTTTCGGTAATCATAACAATACCGAGTAAATTACACAAATAATTATGTGTCTAGCTATATCTGATATCTCCCCCACGCACTCATTGGCTAAACGTGATGACGTCATTAGCTCCGCCCCTTTATATGACCTGGTCAATGTGTGTCATATTTTATGCTAAGTGTTTTTTCATGGCATTTTCCTTGGAAATGGTTCGGTAATAAAATAGTAGAAAAATTAACTAAAACGAAATCAAGAAAAAAAAAATAATAATCAATATTTGTAATTAATAAAGGCAGAGGCGGGGCTTAGCTCGGAAGTTGCCAACTAGGATTTTCATCAAGACGTAGTGAAGCTCCCTGTTTCAAACTTCCTTCCAACTACCCCTTACCCCTAGAGTTCATCCTACCCTATCCTTTCCCTCCCCATCTGCCATACCTAAATCTACATCACTACACCTTTCAGCCTATTCCTCCTATCCTCTTACGTCATCTCTAACCCCGCCCCCCTCAAGCTATCCCACTTAACCCATCCCCGCAATCGCTTTCCCTCTGTCCATCCTTCCTTCTTTCTTCATCCTTATCCCTCTATTCCTTCTCACCTTACCTATCCATCCTTCACCCTTCACCCCCCCCCCCTTTACCCCATTCATCCTATCAACTCCTTTCGCCTCACGTCTTACCCCTTTCCTTACTATTCACCCTTCCCCTTCACCCCCATCAACCTACCTTTCCCTCTCCTTTACCCTCAAAATCCTTCCAACCACCCTCTCCCTTCCCCACCCCTTTTCTAACCCTCACCACCCTTTCCCCTTCCCCCTCACCACCCTCTCCCCTCCCCCACCCTTCCCCCTCACCACCCTCCCTCTCCCCTTCCCCACCCTCTCCCCTTCCCCACCCTTCACCCTCACCACCCTCTCCCCTTCCCCACCCTTCCCCCTCACCACCCTCTCCCCTTCCCCACCCTTCCCCTTCACCACCCTTCCCCTTCCCCACCTTCTCCCCTACCCCACCCTCTCCCCTTCCCCACCCTCTCCCCTTCCCCACCCTCTCCCCTTCCCCACCCTCCCCCCTCACCACCCTTCCCCCTCGCCACCCATTCCCCTTCCCCCTCACCACCCTCTCCCCTTCCCCACCCTTCGCCCTACCCACTTCCTCGCCTACCCTTCCGCCAATCCTCCCCTCCCTTGGGCGAGCCAGGAGTCCCTTAATGCGCCCTGCCCATGCCCGGCCTTGCCCGGCCTAGCCCTACACATCGGCCGTGGGATCCGCTCTGGTTGGGCTCAAGAAGCGGAATAAATTTTGTATTTCTCTTCTTTCTTTTAAGTGTTTTTTTTTTCTTAATATTTTTTCCTCTTATTTTTTTTTCCTATCTTTTAAGGGTTTTTTTCTTCTTAGTATTTTTTCCTCTTTTTCTTTTTTTTTCTACCTTTCACATCTTTTTCTTCTTGTTTCCTTATTCTTACTACGTGTTCCTCCTTTTTCTACTTTTTCTTATTTGCTCGACTGTGGTAATAACCTCCTTGTGTTTGGTCTTATAATGACAGTAATAATAATGACAATAACAACACTATTATCAGTAATGCTAATTAATGTACTTGTATTACATAAACTTTATCAAAATAACATTAAAACATTAGCAGTCCAAAAAACAATTTAAATAATATATATAATAAAATACCACCAAAAACAACCATACTTAAAAACAACAACAAAACAGACTAAAACAATAAACTTTCAAACAATACCAACAAAAAAAAAAAACACCCATAAACAAAAACAACAACAAAAAAACAGGCTAGATTAATTAGTGTTCGCCTGCATGCCCGCCACAGGTCGTATCACGTGACAGCGAAACGTGTTTAGCAAATGTGTTCCTTTGCCTCGGTCTCAATCAACAGGCCTCCCACTGCACGCTGTCAATGGCTAGCTTCGTGGCGTATTTTTTTCTCTTTTTTCAAGTTTCTTGCAGTGTCTTTCTTATTCTTTTCAAGGTTCGATCTTCGTTTTTTTTTCTTCCTCGTTGTTATTATTATTACAATTTTTTTAGTTTTTCATCTTTTCATCCTCTTTATTTCCATCGTTTTCTTCCTTCACTTTTCTTCCCCCCCTTTATTTCATTCTCATCCATTTCTCTTTTCACTTTTCTTTCAGGTATCTTCTCTTCTTCCTTGTTAACCCCACTTCCCCTCCCTCTCTTTCTTATCTCTCCCCCCCTACTCCCTCTACGTGAGTCTGCACATCCTCCCCATCTCCCTCTCCCCCTTCCCCCTATCCCTTATATAACCACAAGTCTATTTTATAACCCCCCCCCCCACCTGTAACCCTGTACCACCCTCGACACTTGACACCATAGCATGAAAAAAAAAGTCTACAGTGACACCATTGTCTGTTTTACCTTGACAATGCGTTCTGAGTGACCCAAGACAAGGAGGGAGGGGGGGGGGCGTGCACTCGCATAAGGTCACGTGGTAATAATATCAACATGTAGGCCTATAAGTATTTCCTCTCGATGGAGGCACAGCCAATCCCAACTATTGCAATTTTAACGCAGTATAATATAACAAGAAATGAATAGGATAAGATATCAACAAACAACGATTCTATCTAATAATTTCATGTAAGCCAATGAACATCTTATTTTCTTTCGATAAAGGTAAATCCAGTACCTCAGTATTTCTATCTTAACGCACAAAAAAGGAAATAAACACTGCATCCACAAGCATCGAATTTACCTATCGATCAATTAAAACACTGGGATTAAAGAAAAATAATAACTTCATGTTGAAGAGAAGACAAAGAAAAAGAGAAGGAAATATATATATATATATATATATATATATATATATATATATATATATACATATAAATATACATATACATACATATACATACATATGCATACATATATATATATATAATATATATATATATATTATATATATATATATACATATATATACATACATATATATATATATAATAATATATATATATATATATATATATATATATATATATATAATACATAATATATATATATATATATATACATACATATATATATATATATACATACTAATATATAATATATATATATATATATAATATATATATATATGTAGTATAAATAGTATGTATATAATATGTATGTATTAAAATATATATATATATATATATATATATTATAGATGATATTATTATATATATTTTATTTATTATATTCTATGTAGTAAATGTACAGCAGTTAAGAAAAGAGTATATGTAAGTATAGTGAGAGATAAGAGAGATGAGAGAGAGAGAACGGCAGAGAGAGAGAGAAGAGAGAGAGACGAGTCTCCAGAGAGACTGAAATGCTGCTCTCGCTCCCTCCCTCCCTCCCACCTCTCTCTCTCCTCTCCCTCTCCCTCCCCTCTCTCCCTCATCCTCACCCTCTCTCTCCCTCTCCCTCACCCTCTCCCGCCACGCACAAGCCAGGGGGTCAAAAGGGACAGAAAGGAAGTTGTGTTTGGCTTCACGGTTATCCAACGTCGCTTTCCCGGTTTACTTTTCACTCTTTTTACCACGTGAGCTCTGCTGTTTTCCTTCCCGATTCCTTTTCTTTCTTTCTTTTTCTACTGCTCTCCTTCCTCCCTTCCTTCCTTCTTCCCTTCATCTCTCTCTCTCTCTCTCTCTCTCTCTCTCTCTCTCTCTCCGTCTCCCTCCCTCCCTCCCTCCATCTCTCTCTCATCGTCTTCCTTCCTTCCTCTTTCACTCCATCTCTCTTTCACATCGCCTCTCACTGCCTTCTCTTTCTCTCATTCCCCGTTAACCCACTCCCTTTTAACACAATTTTTTTGAGACAGTTAAACCTCTCTCTCTCTCTCTCCCTCTCCCTCCCTCTCTTGCCTTGACACCTTGCCTGTGCGTGGGGGAGCGACCCGACTAAAAATGTTGCATGCAAGGTAACGGCCCTAAATACTCACCCAGAGGTAGAGGAAAAGGCTACACTCCACGCCTCTTATTTAAGTTAGTGTTATATATATATTTTCTTTTTATGTTTATTCTTTTATATTTTAGCGTTTTTAATTTATTCATTTTTAACACTATATTCTCTCCTTCCTTCTTATTGTGTTATTCAATCATTCATCTTTATCTTAGTGTTTCTTATTTATCAGTCTTTTACCTTATTTTGCCAAGTGTCGTCATCTATTTACTTACGATCATTATTTAAACATAAACTAGTTTAGTCGTTTAGTCCAACAAACGAAGTTAGGTTTACCTGCCAACTTCACTCAACTCTGGACTCGCCAAAAAGTTCACGAAAAGTAAAATCTGAAATGTCTATTTTATCCAAGTCACTGGCAATTAGGCCTATGGCAACAATCATTAAGCTCCCTTCCCTTTACCCAACAGATTAAACCTAGCTGATAACAGCGATATTGACTTAACAAAGGAAAAGTACTGTATATACGTAACCACTAAACTTAATGTAAACAACAGGTCACTTCCGCCGCAAGGTACGAAAAGGCCGGGGAAGGAGTACGGGCACGCGGGGCACAGAGCAGACAAAACGCACGCCGACAAATGAAACAATTATGGGTTCACGTCTGGCTCATAGGCCTACTACTGAGAAACACGTGTGGGGTGAACTGTTCGTACACACACTGACACAGACAGACAGACAGGCAGGCAGGTAGGCAGGCACGCAGACATAGACACACACACACATCTTCACTCCACTCTCCCTCCCTCCCTCTTCGTCTGTCTCTCCTCTCCCTCCATCACTTTCCTCCCTCTTACTCTGTCCCTCGCTTCCTCTCTTCCTTCCTTCATTCTCTCCTTCCTCCCTTCCTTCCTTCCCTCCCTCCTTTTCCCCCTTTCTTCCTCCCATCCCTCCCTTCTCTCCCTCCCTCCCTCCCTTCCACGCACGGCCTAGTGTTCATTCCAATCAAACCGTTTTCTGTTGTTTACATAACGGGCGCCAGGAGTGGTCGTTCACGTTCACGTTGTTACCATGATCCCACCCTTCCCTGGCCGCTGTTGCTAACCCTAACACTGACCGGAAATGGATCAAGGTCGTAAATAAAATAAAATACATTTTTACTGCCATTTATCACACTCGTGTCTGAATAAAGACAAAATAACACATACACGAATGCAGTTACAGATTCTTGTTTGAATGTAATCGAAACCACACATGCACAGACACAGGCAAACACACAGCCCTACACACACACACACACACAGCCCTACACACTCATGTCTGAATACAAACGAAATCACATATGCATAAATAAACGCACACACATACATACATACACTCACGCGTTCACAACCTTTTCAGATAAGGTTAGAGAAGCCACGCTAGACTTCAAATGACCTTCTCACCCCCAAAGAAGAAGAAGAAAAAGAAAAAGAAGAAGAAAAAGAAAAAGAAGAAGAAGAAAATCCTGACCCACAACACGTAACTTCCTCCTATTTATATCTGACGTTGGTTAGGTTATACCAACCATAGGAAATGAGGCATGATATACAGCGTGATAGTGATTGAGACAAAGAGAGTAAGTGCGGGGGTTGCTCAGACAGTGCGGGAGTGAGACGGATAGGCCAAGGCCGATAGACTAATATCTATCTATCTATCTATACACACATCGATACATACATACATGCACACACATAAAATTATATATATATATATATATATATATATATATATATGTATGTATGTATATATATACATATATATATATATATATATATATATATATATATATATATATTTATATATATAATATATATATATACATATATATGTATATATACTATATATACATACATATGTGTGTGTGTGTGTGTGTGTGTTTGCATGTATAAATGTATACATGTGTATAAGTATACACAATATAGGTCTACATACATATAAAGATAGATAGAGATTCATTACAAATATAAGTAATTGCGCGCGCGCACGTGCTCAAACATTCAGACACAATTATATACATATATATATTTATTCATTTATATACATTCACACACACACACACACACACATATATACATAGTATATATATATATATATATATACATATATATATATATATATATATATATATAGTATATATATATAGTATATATATATATATATAGAGAGAGAGAGAGAGAGAGAGAGAGAGAGAGAGAGGGAGAGGGAGAGGGGGGGAGGGAGAGAGGGAGAGAGGGAGAGAGGGAGAGAGAGAGAGAGAGAGAGAGAGAGAGAGAGAGAGAGAGAGAGAGAGAGAGAGAGAGAGAGAGAGAGAGAGAGACAAAGAGCGAGAGCGAAGCGAAGGCAACAGCTAGTGCCGGTGCCCCCGTCTGCCCCCAGTCTGGCACGAGAGGGAAAAAGCCAAGAGGAAAAACACGGTGTATAGTTGGTTGGCAGCTTGGCGCGCGGCCCATCACGGACTCCCTGTGTAAATACAACTTCGTTTTAAAATCCGCCACTCGCGACTTCCTTCGATAGAATTGAAGCACGGAGGAATGGCCGGACCTCGATGACGCATAACGATAACGGAATATAAAACTGCGATTAGACGGCATGCTGCTTTAGACGATTAAAATGTGGATCTGCGTCAGTAAACCTTCGTGCAAAGCAGTTTGCCTGTGAGCACCATACCCTTGGTCTTGTGATGAAACTACAAGAGCCAACGCGAGTGGCTATGCGTGTGTTTGAGGTCGTTTATTTTATGTGCGTGCGTGAGCGTGTGTATGGGAGGGAGGGGTGGGAGGGGAGGAGGGGGATAAGGAGAAGGATTGTGAGAGGGGTTAGGATGATAGGGGGAGGAAGAGAGAGATTGGGAGAGAAAGAGTTAGAAAGAGAAAGAGAGAGTGAGAGTGAGAGTGAGAGTGAGAGTAAGAGAAGAGAAGAGAAGAGAAGAGAAGAGAAGAGAAGAGAAGAGAAGAGAAGAGAAGAGAAGAGAAGAGAAGAGAGAAGAGAGAAGAGAGAAGAGAGAAGAGGAGAGAAAAGAGAAGACAGAAGAGACAAAGGAGAAACAGAAACAGAAAGAGACAGAAAGACAGACATACAGACAGACAGAAAGGGGGTCATCAAGAGCAAGAGTCAAAGGGGCCGTGAATGAGGAGCTATATTTGTACAGTTGATGACATGCTTAATGAAACAGCTGGCTTCCTGACGGCCCAGTGGATTCAAGTATGCGAACACCTCGGAAGTATTATATAAGGCTACAAGTGAGTTGGCCTTAATAATGTATACAGACAGACAGACGTATACATCGCTCAGATATATACCCGTGGATGTGTTTATACTCGTGTGCAATGAGTCTGGGTTACTGGGTATGTTATGCCATAGAGCGAGTTCGAATGTGTTTGTAGTAATATCTTAATGGATAATTGGAAAATTATCTCTGGTCCTTGATCATTTTGCATGGCGTATATGCATAGGCCTATAAAATCGTTTCATACACAATGCGCATGCCTGGATTAGCAGTATATGTATGCATAATATACACGTTTGTTTACACACACACACACACACACACACACACACACACACACACACACACACACACACACACACACAAACACATACACATACATACATACACAAACACACACACACACACACATATATATATGCAGCGCAATGTAACCCAAACACAACTCTTGTCTGGCACTAGCTAATATTGCGATCTAACAAGCTTGAACAATTTACTTTTATGAAACATGAAAGTGAATGTTATTAATGGGTATTCATGGATATTCCCTACACTTTCTGAAGTAGATAATGTCAAAATTTCAGCTCTGATGATGACCTTAATTATCCCATCCAATAATAATATAAACCGTTACGTTTTTCTTTGATTTCTAATTATTTCCTTTACTATTCCACTCCACGAATCAATAACTCCTATCACAAAAGACAGACACAACACATGGTCTCAGATAACAGCAATAACTTCTACAATTAAAACGAGTGGTGTCAGGTAATAGCAATAACTTCAGCAATTATACCTTCTCGTAACAGCAGTTCATTTCTCCCGTGGTTATACATCCTGTAACGGTAGGATTTATATGCAATCGGAAAATCTCCTTACAATCAGTATACCCACGTACATTATACAAAGGTCCGCCCGTCATGCAAGTCACGACACATGACTCATATTCTGTCATGCACTTCCCCGTCGCCAGGTGTACCAAGGCATGCTATGACTACCTAACAACCTTTTCACATACAAAAATTACATCACGTTGGTGGTGAAATGAATGAATTGCCTTGTTTATACATTGTCGGGGGGGGGGGGGGCTTATCTTGTCAAACCGTCACGAAGGAATAATCATTTCGAAAATGGTTAAGGTTATTTTGAATCGGTAAATTCATTTCTTAAAGTCTCTGTCGGGATATACTGGTGTGTATTATGCATGTATGATGATTTCAGCGGGTTATTAGTAATGATTACTTCAATTCAAGAGAGAAATAATATTTAACTTAAAGAAATGACTTGAAATGAAAGAAAATGTACAACTCGGAAAACAAAATTGACGCAAACCAGCCCGTATATCGGAAGCAAACAGGAATGCAAAAACACATGTGCCTCTTACCGTATTATCGTCGATGAGTTCCCTCCTTTCCCTGGGCGCCCACCGTCTCCATACGCCCTTGGCACCCTCCTCCACGGGCAAGCACCACGCCCTTGGCACCAGCAAGCACATTACTACTGCCAAGAGCATGAGAGTGAGGAACACGAGGGAGCGCTCGTGGTGATGATGACGGTGAGGAGGAGGGTGATGAGGAGGCGGAAGAAGTGTCAGGCGAGGGTGGTGGTGGTGATGATGCAAGGGGCCGCCCTGGTCGCACGTGCTGGCTACGCCCCTACGTCTCTCGGGGCAGTTCACGGCGCCCACCGCACTACTACCACTACTACACCCGCCCATGCTCGGCTCTCCTCCCCCGTGCATGGCGCTCGGGCTTGGCTACTGAAGGCGAAGGGCAGCTGGGGACACACGACTCGCGACGGCGTACGGAGGGAGAGAGCTGGGAATTTTATCTTTTACTTATTCGTGTTTTAAGTATGGGACGCGCGGGGTTTCGCTGCTCGGCTTCAGGGGGGGACAAGGGAGGGAGTTTATCGTCTGCTACACCATGCACACTACGCAATCCCGTTCACTCTCGCTGTTGGGCTGTGACATCATCGCAGTTGAACAATAATACTAGTTCCACATCACAGCTGTTTCAGACGTGGGCTCATGAGTTCAATATTAGATAAATAA
>NC_051396.1:52598241-52608628 GCF_015228065.2 Penaeus monodon
TGAAAAATGCATTTGAATTGACATTTCTCTGTATCTCTCTTCCTTCAGGCTGAGATTATTAAAACATTTATTTATTTATTTATTTATTTATTATTATTATTTTTTTTTTTTTTTTACTATATGCATGTTCAATTACAGTTGTAGGAGAAATATAACATTATTTGTGCAGTATGAACTGGAAAAGAAATTATTAATTTAATTTACCTCTTGTCTATTTATAATGGCAGCTCCCTAATTTGGATTTGAATCATAATACTCCTTTTGGTATGACCAGAATGTAGAAAAAATGTTCAATTTTTTTACTAATAATTTATATCTTATAGTTATCCCATATTTGTTATAATTTTTTTTAAAATGGGATAGTATATTTAATTTTCTTTTGAGCTATTCATCACATTCATCTACTATGAAAGATGATTATTTTGTTTCATTTCATTTTGCTTCATTTCATTTCATTTAATTTAATTTCTTTTATGGAATAAAGATATAGCATTTTCTTGCCCCACACAGGTGCCACAACAATAACAAGTGCCTTTAGTGGAGGAGGGGGAGGAGGGGGCTTGTTTGGCCAGAAGCCCAGCACACAGCAGGACACAAAAGACTTCACAGAGTTTGTGTAAGTAAGACGTTGTATGCAATGTCATTAAGGTGTTTTACTGGGATTCTTTTGTGATTTAGTGGCCGGACACACTATAAGGGCATGTTCTGAAGCACCTATCAACAAATAATAACTATTCTTTTAAGTCTCACTTTTAAAAATATTTATTTTCTCTCTTAACAGGAAACAAGTGAGTGGTGAGATGAGCCAGTGGGAGAGAAGTGGTCAGTGGCTCCTGTCTTCGTTTGCTCCGCTCAAATCCAAGCCTCCGATATCTGGCTTTACAGATAGCTCACCAGAGGAACTCAGGGTGCAGGCCTATGAGGCACTCAAGAGTAATTCTTCTCATACTTATGTGAGTGGGATTGAGGGCATGGACCTTGAATAATATTTTCTGGATAGAGTGTTGGATATTGGTTTGGATATATGTTATCACTATTATCATTACTCTTCGTTTGTTCCAGCAAACACAGTGGAGCGAGTTACAGCAGCGTTTCAAGCAATTAAGAGAGGCGTTGAAAGTGTCCACCACAGAGGCTACACAGGCACTGGTGGGTCTAAAGATTTTTTTTTTTCCTATAATTAGTAATTTACTATGATTTTTTTTTTTGTGGACAAATTACTCTGTGGAACCTTTAATTAAGGACATTATCCTGAGCTAGGCCTATAAAGTGTTATAGGCCCCATAAATGAAGAAGCCATTGGAGATAAGGAAATAAATTGTGATTTGGTAGTGGACTATTCATTTGTGCTTCTTTTGTCATAAAATTTCTTGAGATAGGCCTACCCTCTAATGGAACTGAATCCCCACCACTCAGTTGAACTTTGTCTGCAAATTTCTTATTAGCATTGGGGAATCAATAACACTATAGCTGCTTGATCAGATGAATGTGAAAAATATGTATAATATTCAGCTAAATGCCCTAGATGTGTGTGTATCTGATTTTATGCTTATACAAAAGGAAACAAAAATAAGATTAAAATAAACCAAAATATAACATTCTGAATGTAATCTGAATTTTGAACAGTTCAATATGTATTATGAATTCATTTATTAATTTCTTTTTCTCTCAAAATAACTACTCTTTTAAGTAAAGGTTCTGGCCAGTTCCATTTTTATGCACCATGTTTAGACTTTACTCCATCGTTTACATTACAATAAGAATAAAGAATGTGAATAAAATTAGAATAAAAAACTAAGGTAGTAGTAGTAGTAGTAGTAGTAGTAGTAGTAGTAGTAGTAGTAGTAGTAGTAGTAGTAGTAGTAGTAGTAGTAGTAGTAGTAGTAGTATAGTAGTATAGTAGTAGTAGTAGTATAGTAGTAGTATAGTAGTAGTATAGTAGTAGTAGTAGTAGTAGTAGTAGTAGTAGTAGTAGTAGTAGTTTTTCCAATATCTTTGGTTCAAATTGTCCAATTTACAAATGATAAGTCCTAATCATTATGTACTTTGTCTTATATTATTAAACTATTTATGATTATTTTGCAATTATCTTTCCCTAGAATAGTGAACTATTTTCTTTTCCTGTGCTGAACTGAGCAATGGTCATTTAAATGTACAATGAAAAATCCAGTAGAGTAGCTCTTTAGGTCTCTAAGTTCTCAAAAGATTTTGATAAATCATTGTGTTATAATGTTTCAATATTAGGTTCCCAGTATTACCCCTTAAAGACAGTTTTCCTTTCAGAAATTTGGAAAAATTTCAAGTAGATTATTAAAAACATTACTGTTGTTAAAATGATATAAAAAGATCCATTGTTTCTTGACATTAAAAGTAATATGTAGTTATTTCTGAAATTGATACAGTAACTAAATTCTGAAAACCAAATTGTACTTTCCAGAGAGAGGTGTTCCATGCCAAGAGTGCGGGGGACCAGCAGGGTCAGCAGGCAATAAACAGTCCGAGTCTGTTTGGGAAGCCCAGTGGACAGGGTCTGTTTGGCGGGTCCTCTGCTACTCCATCAAATAGTCCTGGCCTCCTGGGTGCAAAACCTCAGTCTTCAGTCTTTGCTGGGAACCCATCTGTCTTTGGGGGAAGCCAGCAGTCTACTCCTGGATTGTTTGGAGGTGCAGGAGCGAGCAGCAGTGGGGCTAACAAACCAGTGTTTGGGGGTCAGGCCACCCTCAGCTCAAGTACTTTTGGTGCAGGTGGAACCAGTGGCAGCACCACTTTTGGAAATGCTGCACAGACACCAACAACACCAAGTGGAATATTTGGTGGATCCTCCCAGGGTCAGTCCAGCAGTCTCTTTGGAGGAGGTACTTCTAGTACACCAGGGGTTGCTCAGCCAAGTTCTGGCAACATTTTTGGGGGGAATCCACAAAATATTTTTGGAAGAACCTCACAAGGACAGCCTTCACTGTTTGGAGGAATGGCAGGGAGTAGCCAGGGCAGTGTGTTTGGTGCTGCACAAGGCACAGGCATATTTAGTGGTGCAGCAAATAAACCTGGGACACCTACTGCAACTGCCACAGAGGGAGGGGTCTTTGGGGGTCAACAAGGGCTCCTAGGTGCTCACCCTCAGCAACAAAGCAGCCTCTTTGGCAAGCCTCCAGCCAGCACTCCAGGTGTTTTTGGAGGATCTGCACCAGTCCCTGCATCAACTGCTCCACTAAATTCAGGAACTTCAATTTTTGGGGGTGGAGCTGCACAAAGCACCAACAGTGTATTTGGTGGTGGTGGTGCCAGCACTCCTACTGCAACCAGTGGGGGTATGGGACTGTTTGGCGGTACAACACTCAGCAAACCAGACACTCCTGGAACAGGGATCTTTGGAGGTGCAGCTAGCTCAGCTCCAGGGTTATTTGGCCAGCCTCCAGAAAATCCTCTTGGAAACAAAGGAGGCCTTTTACCTACTCCACCTGCAAGTCAGCTGCAGCCACAATTCTTAGGCTTTGATCCTGCTAAAGGAAGACAAAATGTTTCTCAAGTTGCAAGTGGGGATCCCGTCAATGCTGCTGGGAACAAGGCTGAATGGTACACCCCACTGGAGCAGCTGCAGCCCCATGACCGAGAACAGTTTGAAGCAGACACATTCACTGTTCTGCCTCTGTGTGCACCACCCTTGAAATACTGTTTTTGAGAAGGAGAGGAGCATTTGCCTGATTATTTTACATTTTATGTACATATCATGTCTGTAATAGTGAAATTTTTATTATTAAACAGGATATTTTTCTTTCTTTTTCATTCCATGTGAAAACCTGTGCTTAAACATTTGGCCAAATTAACTCAATGCTGCTGGAAAAATGCTGTGCTCATTTTAAAGATTTTTGTGCAATGTCTCTGCACATAGATGGCTCTGCAAGTGCTTAACCACAAATATGTAAGTATATATGTCTGACTTTACCTTTCCTTGAATCGGCGGGAAAAATGTTTTTTTTACTAATGCTATGTATATTGATGGTGTTATTTTTATTATAAACATAATTACTATAATGTTATTGACATTAGTAACAGCCATATAAGATAATGTAAAATATCTTTGAAAATCAAGGAAAAGGGTAAAGGGCATGGCATTTTCTGATCAAGTGAAACGCACATCTATACTTTGAAAAAAAAAAAATCAGGTCTATATTTGGAAATACAGAAAAGGCAGCCTGTAATAGAGACAAAGACCAGCATAAAAAGTCACAAGCAACCTACTGATATAGTGATGTATACCTATATGAATAAGTAAATATATATCTATCTATCTATCCATCAATATAGACTCCCCAATCCCTTGCTTGTTGTTGCCGTGGGGTGCTTAGGAGGATGAGACTGAGGCTCAATATAGGGATCACCCCTACTTTGGACCTCGGCCCTCACCTCAACCAATTTTGAAGGGTCTTTCTTCTCTCTCTTTCCTTTTCCTTCTCTTTTTCGTCCCCTTCTGTCCAGTTATCCAGATTAACTCGTGTTTACTCTTTTTGCCATAATACTTTACCATGATGCTGTGTGACCTTTGATTTCGGGAACATTTGTATGCTTTGACCATTGACCATTCTGGAAATAAAGAAACATTGCCCAGAAACTTTCTTACCTGGGAGCTCAAGCCTCACCTATCGCTATCTTTTATATACTCTGCCAATGACCTTAGATGTTGATGCAGCAGAAAATTTTCAATAAATAAATAAACATCTGTACAGACATAATATATAAACATACCAATATATATTTATATATCTATATCTTTATCTCTTTCTCTCTCTCTCTCTCTCTCTCTCTCTCTCTCTCTCTCTCTCTCTCTCTCTCTCTCTCTCTCTCTCTCTCTCTCCCCATATAAATATATAGAATGATATTAGATATATATATATATATAGATATATATATATAGATGATATATAGATAAAATAATATATAATATATAATATAGATATATATATAGTAATATATAATATATGATATAATATATAATATATATTTAAAATATATAATATAATATATGATATATATATAATATATATATATAGAAGTATAATATATAATAATAGATAGATATAGTATAGATAGAGATTATAGTATATATATATATAATATATATATATATTAATATATTAAAATTTATTATATATATAATATAAATTTTATGTAATATATAATATATAATTTTTTTTATTATATAATATATTGTATATAATAATAAAATTTATAATGATTTATAATATAATTATAGATATAAAATATAATATATATATATACATAATATATATAATATTATATATATATAAATATATATATGTAATATTAAAATGTATATATATATATATATATAAAATATATAAAAATAATGGAAAGTATTAAAATGTATGTAAATATTAGTATATTAATATTTTGTATAATATGTATGAATATATAGTAATATTATATAAAAATGTATGTATATATAGATATCTATATATAAATATAGAATATATAATATATATAGTATAGTATGGTATTATATATATGTATGTAGTATGTAATATAATAGATATATATAATAATATAATAATATAAGATTTTGTAGGAATAAGAAGTAGTGATAAAATATTGAATGAGATTATAAAATATATTAAAATAATAGAATATAAGATTAAAATATGTAGTATGTAGATATATGAATAGATATATTAATATAATATAAAAAATAATATGAATAAATATAATATAATTAAATAATAAAACAATATAATAAATAAATAATTTAAAACATAAATACATATATATTACAATACATAATATAATAATCATATAAAGAGAATAAAATAATATAATAACATAAATAATAAAATACAATAATAATATAAATATAAATAATATAATTTAAAATAATTTTAAAAATATATAAATATAAGATATATCTATAAAAAATATAATATGTATAAGATAGAGTATATTTTTAAGGTGTAAAAGATAAGAATAATAAGAGAAGATATATAATAAATAATATATAATAGTATAGAAAATAAAAGATTAAAGAACAAACATATATAATAATAATAAATATAAGAATAAATAAATATATATAAAATATAATAAAACAAAAAATAATATAAATATATTATTATAATATAAGGGTATATATATGATATATAGAACAGTAAAATAACTAATAAATAATAAATATAAAGAAGAACATAGATAGATTTAAAACAAAATATAATAAAGATAATATAAATATATTTAAAATATAAAAATATAAAATAATAAATAATAAAAGATATATAATAATAATAAATCAATATATAAGAGAGATATAAATAGATATAATAATTATATATATAAAAATTTTATAAGTAAATAATATATAGATATATATAAAATATGTATATATATATATGGAATATAGAAATATATATTAAATATATATAATATAATATATAAAAATATATAAAAGATATATATAGAGATATATATGATATAATAAGATATATAAAATATATATAAGATATAAAATATGTATATATAATAATATATATATATAAATAATATAATAATCAATATATAATAATAATATATATAGAATATATGGGTATATTAGTATTTAAAATATATTTAATTTATTATAATACATAAGAAAAGTAAATTGTGATAAAATTAGTATTAAATTGGTCTATAATTATATAAAGTATGTAATATATGTATGTATAAAATATGTTGTATATAATTAGAAATTGTATGAATTGTAGTATATATATTATGATTATATTTAGTATATATTTTTGTAGAATAATTATATTAAAATATAAAATTTTAAATTAATATAAAATAAAATATATATTAATTTAATATATAATATAAAAATTTAATAAAATAATAAATAATAAAAATACAAAATATATTTTAAATAATTATATATATATATATATATATATATATATATATATATATATATATGTATGTATGTATATATATGTATGTATATATATATGTATATGTATATGTGTATTTGGTGGTGGTGGTGCCAGCACTCCTACTGCAACCAGTGGGGGTATGGGACTGTTTGGCGGTACAACACTCAGCAAACCAGACACTCCTGGAACAGGGATCTTTGGAGGTGCAGCTAGCTCAGCTCCAGGGTTATTTGGCCAGCCTCCAGAAAATCCTCTTGGAAACAAAGGAGGCCTTTTACCTACTCCACCTGCAAGTCAGCTGCAGCCACAATTCTTAGGCTTTGATCCTGCTAAAGGAAGACAAAATGTTTCTCAAGTTGCAAGTGGGGATCCCGTCAATGCTGCTGGGAACAAGGCTGAATGGTACACCCCACTGGAGCAGCTGCAGCCCCATGACCGAGAAACAGTTTGAAGCAGACACATTCACTGTTCTGCCTTGTGTGCACCACCCTTGAAATACTGTTTTGAGAAGGAGAGGAGCATTTGCCTGATTATTTTACATTTATGTACAATCATGTCTGTAATAGTGAAATTTTATTATTAAACAGGATATTTTCTTCTTTTCATTCCATGTGAAAACCTGTGCTTAAACATTTGGCCAAATTAACTCAGTGCTGCTGGAAAAATGCTGTGCTCATTTTAAAGATTTTTGTGCAATGTCTCTGCACATAGATGGCTCTGCAAGTGCTTAACCACAAATATGTAAGTATATATGTCTGACTTTACCTTTCCTTGAATCGGCGGGAAAAATGTTTTTTTTACTAATGCTATGTATATTGATGGTGTTATTTTTATTATAAACATAATTACTATAATGTTATTGACATTAGTAACAGCCATATAAGATAATGTAAATATCTTTGAAAATCAAGGAAAAAAGGTAAAGGGCATGCATTTTCTGATCAAGTGAAACGCACATCTATACTTTGAAAAAATAAAAATCAGATCTATATTTGGAAATACAGAAAAGGCAGCCTGTAATAGAGACAAAGACCAGCATAAAAAGTCACAAGCAACCTACTGATATAGTGATGTATACTAATGAATAAGTAAATATTATCTATCTATCTATCCATCAATATAGACTCCCCAATCCTTGCTGTTGTTGCCGTGGGGTGCTTAGGGGAGAGACTGGGCCCAAAAAATGGTACCCTACTTTTTCCTCGGCCCTCACCTCAACCAAAATTTTTAAAGGGGGCTTTCTTCCCCTCTCTTTCCTTTTTTTCCCTTTTCTTTTTTTGCCCCCTTTTTTCCAGTTATCCCAATTTAAATTTGTGTTACTCTTTTTGCCATAATCTTTAACCCTGATTTCTGGTGACCTTTGTTTCGGGAACATTTTTTGCTTTCCATTTACCATTCGGAAAAAAAAAACATTTCCCCGAAACTTTTACCTGGGAAACTTTTTGGGCCCACCTTGCTTCTTTTATATACTTGGGCCCAAGGGCCCCCTTTGTGTTGGCAGCAGAAAATTTTCAATAAATAAAAAATCCTTTACAGACATAAATTAATTTTAAACATACCAAAATTTTATTTATATATCTATTTTTAATTTTTTCTCTCTCTCTCTCCCCTCTCTCCCCCCTCTCTCTCTTCTCTCTCTCTCTCATATATATATATATTATATTTATATATATAAAATAATATAAAAATATATATATATATATTAAATTTTATTTCCCATAATAGTATATGTTTTATATATAATATATATTATATATATTTATATTAAAATATATATAATATAATTTTTAATAAAGTAATGTATTATATATTTATAAAAGTATATGTATATATATAATATATAATTTTAAAATATTATATATAATATTATATTTATATATTATATATATTATATATTTATATATATATTTGTTTTTAATATTATATTAAGTTGTTATATAGTTTATATTATTTATATAATATGATTATAATTTTGATTATATATTTAATTTATTGTATTATAAAAATATTTTTTATCTTTGTTTTAGTTTTTTTATTATTTATTATTTGTATGTTAGTTTTTATAATATTTTTTATATATTTAAAAATTATTTATTATATATATAAATTTTATTATTATTTTTTTATTATATATTTATTTTAATTTTTAAATATTATAATATATTATATGTATTTAAAATTAATGTTGTATTATTATTTAAAATTTTATTATTATAAAATATAAATAATACTATATATACCCTATATAATTAAAAATATTATATATATTAATTAATATATTATATATATAATTTTTATATAATATAATATATATATATATTTTTAATATATATATTTTAAAATTTTAATATATAATAATGTATTTTTATTAAATATATAAATATATTATAAATATATAATATAAAAAAAAATAAATTTTAAAATTAAAAAATTAAATATAATATATATTTAAAAATTTTATATATTTTATTAAATTATTTTATTATTTTTTAATTTTATTTATTATTATAAATTTAAAAAAAGTTTATAATATTTTTATATTTTTTATTATTATATAATTTTTTTAAAAATTTGTTTTTATTATTATTTATTTAAATTATATATTTAATTTTTTAAAAAAAATTTTATATAATATAAATAAATAATTTTAAAAATAAAATAATATAATACATAAAAATTTTTAAAATATATTAAAATATTAAAAAATTTTAAAATTTTTTTTTATATATAATAATTAATAATAATATAAAATTAATTAAATTTTTATTTTTTTTATTTTAAATTTTTTATTATAAAAAAAAAATTTTTTTTTTTTTTAAATTAATAAAAATTAAAATAAAATTAAAAATTTTTTTAAAATTTTTTTAAAAAAAAAAAATAATATATAAAAATAATTTTTTATATGTTTTTTAAAAATTATTTAAAAAATAATATTTAAATTTTTTTATTATTTTAATATTATAAATAATTATATATTTTAAAAAATATGTATATATTTTTTTTTATATTATTTTAAAATTTTTATAATTTTTATTTTAAAAAATAAAAAAATTTTTTTATAAAAAATAATATTTTAATAATTTATTAAAATATTTATTTTTTAAAATTTAATCTTTTTATTTATATATAAAAAAAAATAATAATATTTATGTAAATTTTTTATATATTTAATATATAATTTATAATATTTTAATTTTTATATTAATTTTAAAAATTTTTTTAAAAAAAATATAATATAATTTTTTAAAATTTTTATATAAAATATTATTAATTTTTATATATATATTAATTTTTAAAATAAAAATAAAATTAAAAAACATAAAAAAACTTAAAAAAAAAATATATATATATATAATTTTTAAAAATATATAAAAATATAATTTTTAAATTAAAAATTAAATTTTATTAAAAAAATATATATTATTATTAAAAAAAAAAAATTTATGATTAAAATATTTTTTATTAATTTATTAATA
>NC_051396.1:52621228-52641228 GCF_015228065.2 Penaeus monodon
CCTAAAACCAATTTGTTTGCTTTAGGAATGTTAATGCAATACAAAATTATATAATTTAAAAGACAATTTCTATTCTAGGGAAATATACAAATGATAGATTTCTGACAGACAAACAAATTTGTTTACTATTCGTGTCATTATGTATTTGAGTGGTTGTATATTTACATCCTAGTTATTTTACTTTATACTCAAAACCTGCATTTTTCTTAACGATTCACTTACTAATGAAACTTTTATATGTGTTAAACAGTTTCTTTTGGTTGTAATAATTTTAATTCTAAACAATTATTATAATATCCTTTTTCAGAACCAAAGTGTCTCTAACGTATAATATAATCCATAATATTTTGAGGGGAAAGTCAACAATGGCATAAGTTACTTCTATTTTCCACTATTATCTATACAAAACACTTTATTTTGTTTTCTCAACCAGAGTTATAATACCTTGGGCCCTTACCCATGACAGTTTTAAGGTTAGATGACCTTTATTACTTCGAATATTTAAAAAAATTATCCTTTAACACCTTTTTGTGCAGTCATATACCCTCCTCTTTGATGGTGACGTCACTACGGAAATTTCTCCGTAGACAGTATATCTATTAAGAAGCTACATAACTATAGGTTTGATACAAATTTAAAAAGGATTTAAAGCAATATTAAGCAATTTCCCATCTTCAAATCCAATAAATATAATGAATGCTGAAACCATCTTGGATGAACTGATTGATGTGACAGACCGAACATGGCAGAAATTTCAGCCGATATCACCATCAGTTGCGTCTTCCATCCAAGCAGCACCGAAGGCGAGCCACAGTCCCAGAGTCGAATTTTCTTAAGTTATGCATCAAGTACATTTTCTATAAAGAGATACGGGTATAATGGGCAACTCAGGTAAATTTTCAATGTATACAGTCCACGACATAAGACCACAGAAACTGGATGGTTAGACCATTACCCAACAACAACTCTTATATTGGCTCGACTGTACATGCAATGCGGCACCGGCAAACTCGGTAACATGTAACCTTGGAGCGGAGACAAATAGCGACTTCAACAGAGCCTGCAACTAAGGCACGGGGAGTCGACTGAAATGCCAGTGGTGTGGCCTACGTAATAATATCATTCTGTGTATTTCTGGCTGAACATAACTTGCCACCTAGGGGAACATTATAATACCCGTGTATACGATAATAGAATAACAATAACGATAAATATTTGTTTTATTTTTTTTTTTTTCAGAATATTGCACTATAACAATATAATTATTTTTTTAGCCTATAGCAGATGGCGATGAAAAAAAAGGATGTGCCACTCTTGTTCAATGGTTAGGGTAATCCATAAATTAGCAAACAACAAGAACAAATTTAGTATAGTTAGTAAATCAGGCGGTTCACCTGTGGAAGGGGCGTATAATAAGCATATTACCAGTCTAATTTTGCTTACCATTCCCTTGTCCAACCTCATTGGTTTGCGTCTAATGGGGCATTAACTAATGGGTTCTGTTCATAGTGTAAGCCGTCATCTCCCAGAAGCTTCCCGGAATTTCCGTTTAAAGTGCGCAAGGTATCAAAACAGTCGTGCGAGGACCTCATTCGAATTATATATATATTAATATAATATATATATATATATATATATACATATATATATATATTTATATACATTTATATTATTTTATATTTATTACATTATATTATATATATATATATATATATATATATATATAATATATTATATACATATATATATATATAATATATAATATTTTATTTCTAAATATATAATATATGTAATATATATAAATATATTTATATACATATATCTAATAATAATATTTTTAAATATATATTATATATATATTTTTATATTTATAATTTAATACAATAATATATTTATATATTATTCATATATATATAAAATATATATATATTATATATATATATATATATATATAATATATATTGTTACGCCGCCCCGCCTCGCTCTCTGCCACCAACACCAGGCAGGCTGGGCAAGGCGTGCTTTTCACGGGTGTGAACACGAACAGTCCAAGAGGCCCCGAGCCCCAAACAGCGTCCCGAAACCATGAGGGAAACGCCCTTGGCGAGGCGGGGCCGAAATAAACACCAAACGCCTTTCCCTTTATTTACACAAGTTTTTTCCCCGTCACTTTTTCTATGGGCACAATACGGGGGGAAAACCACATTCACACTGCACAACGCTTATAACGGGGAAACCCCAAAGTTATATCGGGTCCAAGGCAACACGAGGTCTTCACAGAGCGCACCCAACCCGTCTCTCGGCTGTTCTCTGTCTCCGCTCCCAGCCATTGCGTCATGTTTGCCCGGGATCCTTTTTGTTAAACACCCCGGGTCACCCTTTTTTCATTTAACACATGTTTCGCACAGAGACAAAGACCCACTGGCTAGCAAATATATATATATTATTATATATTATATATATAATTATATATATATAAAATATATATAATATATTTTATTTTTTTCCCAAGTGCTAATGTGAACGTATATTTTTAAATAATATATATATATATATATTTTAAAATAAATATTATATATATATATATATATATATATATCAAAAAAAAACACCAACTTCTCCATTGTGCCCCGATTTTTGTCCCTCAGTAAGACCTTTGCCCCGGGAGCATGAGGGCCCCTTCAAATTGTATTTTTTCAAATTTTGGGGGGAAGAGATTTGCAGACGTCGAACAAATATATGACGCTTGGGGAACCCTCCGTCTATGTTTTTAAGTTTTTTTAATTACATATTGCCACTTTTCACTAGCGTTAAACCCAAATTTTTTGTCCGCTAAACCGGGTTTATCTTGTATGAGCACTAAGTCACGAAGTAAAAATGACCCAAAAATTCGTCTGTGACCACCCTTTTATACCCACTTACTTTGGGCTTTACTCATATGTTTAATTTTTATACCTCTTTAATTTGTCTTTTGCTGGTAAGATAAATTTTATTAAAAAATTATTTAGAAAAATATATTTATTTTCAAAAAATGATACTTTTTTTTACTTTTTTTTATCGTGCTATATCTTTACATTATTCACTAAGAAAAGAAAAGTGTAAAAAATGCGATTTACCAAAAAATTTTAGTTTTCTGTTTTCCCCCAAGGATTCTCTTTTAAATTTAAAGGGTCCAGTTATATTTCACTGTTTTCTTATTATATCAAGGTCCTAATGGATATTTTAAAAGAAAAAACCAAAAATGTTTCTTTTGTTTGGAAATTTATTTAAGTTCCGGGTTTTTGCTGTATGATTAGACGAAACAATCTTTTAAAATATTGACCTAGTAGATGTTAAAATGGTAGAAATTTCAGTGTTAAAACCCCGATATTATAGTCATACCAAAGAGAGAGAGGAAGAACCCAAACAAATACCTGGTAATGCCCCAAAAAGGTTGTAAATTCTTTAAAATACAGAAGAAGAAAGAACTTTCACTTACAATATAAATAAAAAAATTAAAATACATAGATCTGTTACAAACAAAACAAAGAATCTTTTTGAGAAAAAATTTTGGAAACATGGTAAATAAAATATCTTTTCACAGTTTGTCTAAAACCCGTGGCCGGGGATACCTTTCAGATTTTCCTTTTATTATTGAGGATTTAAAACCCCTTTCAAGGAAATTTTTTTTTTTTTTCCGTTTTATATTTTTTATGAGAACCCTTTGGACAATCCCACCCTTTTAGGATCCTTGAAGTATAGTGAAGATAAAGAAATTGGAAAAGTCTGTAAGACAAGGATTAAAGGAAGACATAAAAAGGACGTGTATCTAAAACATTATTGGAGAAGTGGACATCCGTGTCAATTAAAGGTTTTATTTGTAAAATTTTAAAGATTTATAATTCATATATCAAGAAATTAAAAAATTATCAATTGTTTTATTACCTTCCTCAGTTTCCTCTAAACTGAAAATTAATCATCAGTAACCCCTCTTTTATTATTATTTTTTATGTGTGGGGCTCAGGTATGACTTTTTGGGGAATGAACAGGGAAACTCACACTTTCGTTTTTATGTGCCCCTCTAAAAAAGTCCCGGATTTCCCAAAAAGGGAAAAATGGCTTTGACCCTAAAGGAAAAAATGGGGGCAATACAAACTCCTACTCGAGAAAATATGCCGTGTTTAAAGGCTTTTTTATAAATTTTTTTGTTCCCATAAAGTAGGACCTCAGCTTTGCAAAATAATCCATGGACATTTTTTTTATGGCACCTAGACTTTCCTAAATGCAAGGCAATCCTTGATAAGAATGCACGCCTTCGCATGCCATCGTTAAATGATTTGATGAGGAAGTGTCACACACCAGTGCTTTCAATAACCAACGCTTGACAAATATGGCGCAAAATCTTAATCTGACAAAAAGCAAAAAGCCGCAGGTGTATTTATAGAAATTAGTAGATTCTTTACGCACTAGTGAAGAGGAAGGCACTGACGACGAAAATCAAGCGAGAGATTTTTCATACAGACGAAGCACAGCGCCCTTTATATAATTTCAGAAACACAAGAGACTGACTCAAACAATCATAGCGACGATACTGAGGAAGACAGGCAATAAAAATTTCTTCAGCGATAATAGCGAGGAACACAACGAACAAGAAAGTAACACAGGAATGCTAGAATCAACCCAGACGCGGGCCACGCACTTGCCTTCAAGTACGACCAACAGTGTGAGAGTGATACCTCGGACACCTCTTTTAGGACCTTTAAAAGGAAGTGATATTAGCTGGAAATTCAATTCAAATGATTGTTGTATTATGGTATTATCGTATATCTTATCAAGGGAAGAGTTAGCTGTAATCTGTTTTTCATCCGTTTGTGGTAATGTATGATCCAGTATTATTATTTTCCATCGTTCTTTCTCATCTAATGTTTAAAGACGGCAGAAACAGCTACGGAAAAGCGGCCAGCCTTGATAACAGGGTGTAGTAATATATATATTTATACACACACACACACACATATATATTTCTTTTCTTTTCTTTTTCTTTTTTTTTTTTCTTTCTTTCTTTTCTTTTCTTTTTCTTTTTTTTATTTCTTTTCTTTTATTTTTTTTTTTATTTTTTTTCTTTCTTTCTTTTCTTTTCTTTCTTCTTTTCTTTTTTTATGAACTCATATGTTACAAGCATCTTATTCCATACATACATGATTCATGAACCTAACATCCAGTAACAAAAAATGGTAAATTTGGAAATAACCCCTAACACCGGTTTCCGGGTGAAAATGCATTTTTTCTGAAAGCCTTTTGCCGTGTTTCGGGTGAATCTAGCACTCACTTCCTTCGTAAACGACATAGGCCAAGCTATCTGGGGTGGGAATGGTAAGGACCACGGAAACTGCGCGAAAAAAAGCGAATGATCGGCGTAAAACTTCCATTGATCTAGTTATTGAGAAGCATATTCATAAGTAAAATACCTGGATCTCTCACCGATATTTTCTTACTTTGACTAATGAATCCGCAATGGCACCTGCAAATCGTCAAATCCTCGTTGTCGCTGTTGGCGGAATTGCGACCAGTATCTGTCCGGTCGTTTTCGCTATTGCCTTGATATTTTGCACATTAAAAGGGGAACTGGTCCTCGGGCACTTTATACACGGCCTACCCATGACGGAACTGATTTGAATCTCAATTGACTTCCCTTGGTCAAGCTTCTACTGTCACGTGATTATCTATTGCAAATGCTATCGGCTCAAACAGTCGTTAGTATCTATTGTCACGTGACAGCATTTCCCACTGGCTCATTCGATTTGATTTCCAATTTACCCAATAGTTTTCATCTTGTTTTCGGACGAATCTAGCACTCATTTCCTTCGCAAACGGAGCACAGCTACTATATTGGTCCCGATAGGTGGGGAGTGGATAATACATATCAGGGAATTTGGGGGTGAAATAGCGAGAAATATCGGTAATACACTGGAGAGCACAATATATTCCCTCGCTTCCAGGTGAATAAAAGGCTTCGCCCCATAAACCACTCTTGGGGAGGTGCTGCTCCCCCCCCATCCCCCCGCCTGGTCCACAAATTTTCATCTCATGTGTTGCTGCGGGAGAGAGCCAACCAGAAAGCAGTTTTCCCAGCACCTTTCTAAGCAACGCGGCTTTTGTCACTGGATCATCGGGTCTTCCAGTCGTTGTGCGGAAATTCGCGATCGCTCTCTGCGTTCCTCATCGCAGGGGAAGTTTCCAGTTCCGATCTCGACGAGAACTATTGTGACTGGTCCTGAAATGATGAAGGGTTCTTACAGTTCTGGCATAGTACTTTCCGGGCAGTGCACCGTGATTCGCAGGTTTTAATAAACTGGCGTCGTTATCCCTAATACCCTTCTATTATATATTATATATTTATATCTAATTATATTTAAATTATATATAAAATAGGGTTTATATATATATATATATATATATATATATATATATATATAATATATATATAAAATAATATAACTGAACTCATATGTTACAATAATAAATCCATACATACATAATTCATTAACCTATTAACATCCAGTAACCAAAAATGGTAAATTCAAAACGACGCCTAACACCATTTCCGGCTTTGCGACATCGACCAAGATATCGAGCAGGCCATAGTAAGTATCAAGGAAATGCTGCGGTAAAAGCGAATGATCGAAGTAAAGCTTTCAGTAATTAGTATTGTGAAGCAAAATTCCTGGATCTCGCAACGGCAATGTCTTACCTTGACCAATAAATCCCCAATTTCCAGCCTGCTCCATTCCGTTATTGCCACGACAATTTTTCATATCAAAAGCGAAACAGTTTCTCAGCACCTTATACACAGCCTACCCCTGACGGAACTGGTTTTGAATTTCAACCGACATCCCCTTTGGGCCCCGCTTCTATTGCCCGTGATTATTCTATTACAATCTTACTGACTCTGATAGACTTGTCTCTAGTGTATCCGCTACATTTTCGTCGCCTTCTCGATGTCGCGTCGTTTTTTCTCGCCGATGGAAAGGTACGTCTCGTGAAGCGCCTGAGATTTGATCTGATTTGTTTATTTTTAAATTTATTTTGTTTTTAATTATTTACTTTTTATCTCATTTATTTATTTATTTATTTATTTAACTATTTATATTTATTTATCTATTTATTTATTTATTCATTTTATTATTATCATCATCATCATCATCATCATCATTATTATTATTATTATTATTATTATTATTATTATTATTATTATTATTATTATTGTTGTTGTTGTTGTTGTTGTTGTTGTTGTTGTTGTTGTTTGTTTGTTTTACACCCTCTCTACTATCCACATTATCAATTTGAAAGAAAATGCTATGGAAGAAATGCAACTTAGAATGTTACGTTCATTTTTGGTGTTAGGCGTAAGTTCCAACGATACTCAAAAAAAATAATGTTTATCTTTTTTTATTGCTTAACCCTGAGATAATACTACGGCAATGAATATAATAGTGTAGCTTGTGTATATGTAACTTGTGTATAAGAAAATGTATTACGGTATCGACAACGAAAACGAATATTTTATAGGATAGACTACTCTATTTTAAATAGGTTTCCCTTTTCCTTTGTTTTAGTATTTCATATACCAGGGGGTGTATTCATATATATAACTCCTTTCAAAATTAAATAAGAAATCATATTCCCCAACATAATTAGCAAGTGTTCAACAGCCAAGTAAATTAGATATTCAAAAGGACTGGTTCATACGAATTATTGGTCATTATCTTTTAACATTCCTTCTACTACAAACTATGTATGTAATTACGTACGTTATGAATTTGTATACAGATATAAACATTTGTGTATATTTTGTGTGTTGCAATAATTCCTGCATTAACCACATTTTAGTTACCCAGAAAAGTAACAGTGAGAGCTTCTTAAAATTATTTTTGGCGGTAACTAATAGAGAATAGAAAAATGTGTTACTTCTCTCTCTCTCTTTTTTTCTTTTTCACTCACTCACTTTCTCCCGCTTCCTTCCTCTCTCTATCTCTATCTGTCTCTCTCTCTCTCTGTCTATCTATCTCTCTTTTTCTCTCTTCTCACTACTCACTTCCTCTCTCCCTCTATCACCCCTCTCTCTCCCCCCCCCCCTCTCTCTCTGTCTCTCTGTCTGTCTGTGTGTCTGTCCCCGTCTCTCTCTCTATAACCGGTTCAGAACCTTATTACAATGCTTAGCAAGTAGTGATATTGGCATGACGGCTAGACACTTTATTGATGAGAGAACAACACAGTATTGGAACACACGAGACAATGTCTATGGGGAAAGCGAGGAGCGTGGGTCACGTGTCCGGCCGACCCGCCTGAGGGGGAAGGCTAGGCCGATCTTACCACTCGAGCGCTGGGGCACGAACAGTCTAAGCTAGTCATCCTCGGTATAAGTATGAGCGTCCCCTGAACATGTGGTGTGTAAGGGAAATAGTGGGGGCAGCTGGGGAAATGTACGAACAGCTGCCGGAGGTATGGGAGGAGCGAGGTGAGGTCACCGATCGCATCTGTTAATGACCCTCCACATCGTAAAACCGGAGGAAGGACAGGAAGGAGGACACCGAACAGGACAGGAGGAAGATGAGGACGCGCGCCGTGGAAGATGACGTCTACCTGTACGTCAAGCATTTCTCCGGATGTGCGAGTAAACAGCCTTGAAAGGGGGAGCAGTCTGTCAGCTCCTTGAGGTGGAGCAGTCTGTCACTCTTGAGGGCGAGGAGGGTAGGTGGCAAGGCGGTGTGAATCCTTAAATAATGGAATCTGCCTAGCCGGTGTGACATCCTTTAAATAAAGAGCCCAAGCCGGCAGTTTTTGACCCCCCGGGGGGGAATGACCCACCTTCGGCGACAACGGGAAAGTTTGGAGGGGGTAGCGAGGGAAAAAGTTGTGTCCCTATCCCTAGGTGGAAGCGACCCAACAATACCCAAAGGAGTCATCCGGGTCCATTCGCTGAATGTGAGCACCTTTCCCCCCTTTCGCCCATAGGGCTGATGCCGCCCCGCCACGTCTCCCGCGAAAAAAGATCTTTAAAAAACACGTGTCTCTTTTTCATAAAAGCGAGAAACAGACACTGATTTTTCCCGGACCTCCAATAATATATAATTTTGTATAATTAAATTAGAGACTTTATACCCCTCCTCTTCTCTCCCATCCTTTCCCCCCTCTCTCCCCTCCACCCCTCCCTGTGTGTGCATGGTGTGTGGTGTATGTGTATATTATGTATAAAACATATATAAACCATATATCTGGTGTGTGTGGTGTGTGTGTTTTGTGGTGATGTGTGTGTGTTGTGTTGTGTGTTGGGGTGTAGGGTATATAATACTATAAAAATTATATTTTAAAATATTATTAATATTAATATATATATATATTTTATTATATATATATATATATATATTTATATGTATTGGTTTTGGTGTTTGCGTGTGTTAATAATTATATATATATATATAATAATTATATATATTATATATATATATATATATATATATTAAAATTTTTTTGTACATTATATGTATGTATTGTGTGTGTATGTTTTTGTGTGTGTGTTGTGTGTGTGTGTTTGTGTGTGTGTGGTGTGTGTGTGTATTTGTGTGTGTGTGTGTGTTTTTTTATGTTCTTGTATTACATAGTATCTCCTCTCTCTCTCCTCTCAAATATAATTATTATATAATGTTATAATATATATAATATATATATATATATATATATTTTATTTTAAATTATATAGAAGGAGAGGAGAGAGAGGGAGAGAGAGAGAGAGAGAGAACACACACACCACACCACACACACACACAAAAACCCATAATATATATTTTAATATATATATTATATATATATATATTATATATAAAATTATATTTGTGTGTGTGGGGTGTGTGTGTGTGTGTATGTAAGCACCACGCAAACCACACACCCCCACATAATATATATATATATTTATAATATATATATATATATATATATATATATATATATATATTTTTATATATGTATATATATATATATCAAATATTTTAAAATATAATATATAATATATAGTATAAAAATTATTATATAATATTATATATATACAATACGCACAAATATATTTTTGTGTGTGTGTGTACTCATAACCCATTCGTACATACATACATCAACATATATATATATATATTTATATTATATATATTATATTATAAATATATATATAAAATATATTTTAAACATATATAATTATATATAAATATACTTTTATATATATACATATATATATATATATAATAATATATAATATATATATATTTTTTAATTTTAATATATATATTATTATATCATATCATCATAAAGGGGCTACGCCGCGGGGGCGCTGGCCGCATCCACCCTTCGCTTCCACCACGGGATCCCCGGGGCGAGTCTCCGGGCGGGAAACCGGCCCATCTCTAATTCCCGCGAAGGTCTCGTCGAGCGCCCAACCCATGATCTCCTGGGTCGTCCCAAGGCCTCCTCCACCCGGGGTTGTCTCACAGGGAACAACCTGATGGGGGGGTGTCCATAGGGAAGAAAGCTAGGTGGCCATTTGGTGATCCCGGATTTGCAAGTAACAGGTCCCAAGCAGTCTCACTGAACCCCCGGGTTGGACACGTTCCTGTCAACTTACCCCATGATTGGTAAAAGGGACTTGTACAAAAGGCATTAAGGGAGACCCCAAGCACGGGATAGGTAGGTTTCGCTTTCCAAAGCAAAACGGGCAGTATAAAGGCCTTAAAGACCGCAGTTTGGGTCCTTCGCATGGGTACCGCATCCCCAAACCTCTTTTTGATCGAGTTATGGTTCCTTTTCCCAGACCAACCCGTTACTGACATTGGTCTCACAACCCAGAGATAGGACTACGCACCAAGGTATGTAAAATTTCGTGATTCAAGCCCACCGCAAGAAGGGATCGACTAAACTTTTTTCCCCAACACCCCCCAAAAGTCCTGAATCTTGGGTCTTGAATTTTGCCTAGTGTTGCTCCCACTGACTTGGTAGTACCTCCCCCTTTATCCATCATACAATGTTGAAAAGTGTTGGTGCAAGGACACGCCTGCCTCCCCCTAAATTTAACGGGGAAGAAGTTCGACAACCCACCCACACTTTACAGCACTTTCATACCAGGATAGAGGCTTGCATCAGGCCAAAATCTGGTGGGAATTTCCCGGCCTCGATCCCCCATATGACCCCGATGCCCCAAAGTCAAACGCCTTCTTAATCGATGTAGGCTGCGAGCAACCCACCAAACTCAGATGGGTTCCAAAATTTACTCAAGCGCTAGTTACGGTCTATTGTGACTTGCCAGGAGTAATCCAATGCCCGGTCTCTGAGCCTCAGTAGGTGGTTTCGGACCGTTTCAGTGGGCGGGAAACCCGCCTTGGTCCACCTGGGTCAACTGTTTAAAAAACTCACCAAAATTCCGAACCCCAAAATGATTGAGATGATTCGTCCCTCCGCTGATCGGACGCTCATCTGTGAGGAGGGCTTAGGGTTCAGTTTTCTCAGGGGCCCCTGCGCGCAAAACTTATTCCCATTAGCGAGCCTTGCGACAAGCTTTATGGGCCCCTAATGTCTCCACAGAGTGGAATTTTTGCCTTGTCCTTGGTTACCCAAAGGACTCCTAGCTCCCTTTGAGTTTACGTGCTTGAAGAAATCCACAGAGCAACTGGGTTTTGTCAGGTTGTGGTTCGTGAATCGGTCAGAGACTGCCATGGTGAACCCACAGGGCCCCTCCTCCTCCCCTTTGCTGCCAAATGAAACACCTTAGGGGGGCCACTGGAAGGACGGGGGTTTAGAAGTGGCCCGCGGAGCCCAAACCCCCTATGGGCGTGCCCCAAACTCGGGCCCCCGCAAAACCCCGCAGTTCGGGGATCCTCCATGCGTGCTAAAAAGAATGTGGTGATTCCTTGGCCACTGTACCCCTATCGCTTCAAATCCAGCGATCGATTGGACCTGGTACCAGGAGCCCGAGATCCCTCATTTTTTTGGGACCTACAAGTCCCGGGGAAGGAGGCATTTCTCGCTGCTGGATCAGCTCCCAACCATGGGGGGGCCCACAGACACCGTAGCCAGTCGGTTACAGCCGAACCGCATTGAAGTCGCCCAGAACAACGAATATCCCCCGGGCGTCGTCTGCCAAGATACGAGTTTGGCTAGAACGCCTTTTCACATCGATTTTTTTATACATCGGTAGGAGCGTATCAATAAGAGACAAGAAACCCAAAAACATCTTCAGTCTCAATGCCCAAAAACACCATCAACGGTGCTTATACCGCGGGGTGAATCACTGGGGATGGTATGGTACCCCCGGGGGTGGTACCCTCGCTGCGGCCCGACCAGAGTAGGGGTAACACCACACTGATCGTGCTTACCAGTCTTTCCCCTGAGAGGGGAGCCACCTCAATCCCGGGCGCTTCAATTTTCCCCTAGCAGAGGTAAACCCCTCATCCCGCCCAAGGACCCCGGGTGTTCCTAGCGCCACCCGGGAAAACACGCCTGAGATTTAAACCTAGGGGGTCCTCCCGGGGGCACGCCCCTCGCCGCCCCCCCCCGCACAGCCCCCAAAAAAGGGGGGCGGCAGGCTTGGGGCCGCCCCCCCTGTGGGTTTTTCCGAGGGCTTGCCCCAAAGCTCTGGTGGGTTGGCACCCGCCGGGCGCAGGGGGGACAGTAACTCTCGTTTCCCAAATTTCCCCCGACATTTGACCTCCACAGCCGCCTTCTTGTGGGTGGGAGGGGGCAAAACCCCCCCCCCCGCTTTCCCTTTATTTTTGACGTTCCCAAGGGGCATTTTGGGGGGGGGAGGACTGGAAGGCCACCTCCCCCGACCGCCCATTCCCCCGGTTGGTAGGGGGCAGGATTGGGACGAAGCCCGAGCGTTCCCCCACGCCCGGGGGGCCAAATCCGTCCCCGAGGCCTCCTGTGCTCCGAGATTTTTTTTTTTATATATGGTGGTGTGTGGTTGTGTGTGTGTGTTGTGGTGTGTGTGCGTGTGTGTGTGTGGTGTGTGTGTGTGTGGTGTGTGTGTGTGTGTGTGTTTGTGTTGTGTTTGGGGTGTGTTGTGTGTGTGCATACTCAGTACATTCAACTACATACATACAACATACATAAATATATATTATATATATATAATTATATATATATATATATATAATATTGTGTGGGGGTGTGTGTGGGGGTGTGGTGTGGTGTGTGTGTGCACTTGCCCCACACGCGCGCGCACCACACCACACAAAGAACAACACCAAATTGCCAAGCACACACACACACCACACACACACATATCTATGTGTGTGGTGTGTGTGTGTGTGTTTTCGTGCTACAAAGCGTGTGTGTATAATATCATAACAAATAATATATATATATATATTAATATATAAATATATTATATTATATATATAATAATTAACATATAAATATATTATATATAATATAATATATATATATAATTTATTGTGTGGTGTGTGTGTGTGTGTGTGTGTGGTGGGTGTGGTGTGTGTGTATATAATATTATATAATAATATATATAATATAATTATATTATTATATAATAAAATATATAATATGAAATATGTTAATATATAAATTAAAATTATAAATATTATATTACTATATATATTTATAAAATTTATATATATATATTATATATAAATATTATATATATATATATATATATTATAACATGTACACGGCAATGATATATAAAAGAAACGAAAGGAAACCCATTCCCCTTTCACTTTCGTCCCCGACTTCTTGAACGATGTTATGAATGGTATTGATCGGCCGAAGCTCCGACCTCTTTTTCAGGAAACTACGCTTGACACGGAGAAAGGTGAAGGGAGGGGAAACGGCCCCGGGTAAGGGTTCTAAAAAAAAAAGGGAAAAAAAAATGCGAGGACATGGGGTGGACTCTCAATTTTGCAAGCAGTTGTAAGCTGCAAGATCGTTTTGGTTCCATCTCTACTGACTGTCGTTTTTTTAAAAAAAAATATATGCTTTGTTTTTATTTTCATAAAGTTTTATTACGAAAGGGGAAGGATATTAAAAGGGCGGGTCTAAGGACAAAAGGGGTTCCCCCGGGATAGGGGAAAAGGAAAAATATGAAAAAATGTTGTTGAGTTTTCACTTATTAATTTTTGATCGCTTAATCGCCGCTACATAGTAAAGCTTTTTGGGGAATTTGCTGTATTTGAAAAATGATTATTTTTTTTTTTTAAAACAAATGTGCTTTTTTGAATGGAAACTGCGAACTTGTGCTTATATAATACCCCTATTTAATTTTTTTTATCACATATGCTTAGTTATTTTTATGAATTATCCTATTATTTAACAATTTTTGGGCTTTGAAACCCCTTGCGTTTCTAATTTTTAAGTCCATAAAAGTATCAGGGAAAATAAAAAACTAATGACAGATTTTTTTGAAACGCATAACCCATCATATAAATAGTATACTACAAAGAACAGATGTAAATTTCCACACACGATGAAAAAACATTAAAATATGCTTTTGCAAAATAAAAAAACATATCTGCACGGTAGTCACATTTTTATAAAAATCACATAGAATAGTAGATTTTAAAATGCTATTTTTTTTTTCTTCTCTCTTCCTTTCTCTTTTTTCCCCCAAAAGGGGAATTTCTTTGTGTGTTTTTAAAGGCGAAAAAGGAGTAGGAGAAATTTAAAAAGAGATATGAGATAGTGTGAGAAAATAGTATTGGGAAAATAGAAAAGGCGCAACAGCAGATATAAAAAAAAAAATAATGAAAATAGAAATAAAAAATATAAAATGGAATAAGAGATTCTATACTGACGATGAAAATAACTATTATTTTTATCATATCATCATCATAAAATTCATCATCATTTTCATTAAAATCTTAAACAATCATTATCATTTTACTATTGTTTTGTTATTTTATTATCATTATTCATATAATTATTATTATTATTATTATATATTATTTTTTATTATTACTTTTATTTTTATTAATTATTTTTATTATTTTATTATTTTGTTTTTAAGTTATTATTACATTATTATTATTTATTTTATTTTTATATAATCTTTACAAAAATTATAATTATATTAGGGTTTTATCATCATCATTGATTTTATTTTTAAAATTAAAACATTTTTATATCATTATTATTTTCGTCACTCCCACTAAAATCATTAATGTTCATTTTTATTATTATTTATTTTTATTGTTGTTATTGTTATTATTATTTTTTTTTAATATTATTGCTACATTATTTTTTTATTATATTATTATTATTTTTATTATTATTATTTTATTATTATTTTATTATTATTTTTACTACTTTTTACATTTTTATTATTATTTTTTTTTTTTTTATTACTATCTTTATACATCACACCATCACTTTTCCTAATCTTTACCATTGTCATTATTATCTTAACTATAATCATTACTGTTAGCATTAGTATTAGCATTATTTTTGTTGTTATTAATATTGTCATTATCATGATTATGATTATCATTATCAGTACTACTATTATCATTGATTTTTTATATTGATTTTTTGAATTATTGTTACATTATTGTTTTTTAAACTATTAATTTTCTATAAAATTTTATTAATTTTATTATTTTTTTTATCATATTATCATAATTACTTTAATAATATTTTATTATTTTTACTATTATTTTATTATTGTTATTACTATTGTTTTTTTTTTTTGTTGTTGTTGTTGTTGTTGTTGTAGTATTGGAAATATCATTATCTTTATAATTATCATTATTAGGGTTAGGGATATTATTCTCATCATCATGATTATCATTGTAGCAGTGGTATTTCTATTATAATCATCATTATCATTTTTATCATTACTTATTCTTTAATCATTTTCCCAAATATTTTTCGTTATTATCGTTATATATTATTTTGTTGTTATTATTATCATTTTTTTTCTCTTTACTTTATCATTATCAGTATATCAAGTTATGAAAAATTTTTTCATTATTATCTTATTATTACTACTGCTATTTTATTTTACTATTATTATTATTATTTTTATTTTTATTATTATTATTATTTTTTATTATTATTATTTTTATTATTATTTTTATTTTTATTATTATTATTATTATTATTATTATTAAATTATTTCATTATCATTAAAAAAATACTAATGAAAATAATAATAATAATAAAAATAAAAATAATAATAATAATAATTATTATTATTATTATTATTATTATCTTATTATTACTTCTTATCTTTTTTATTATTATCATTATTTATTTTATTTTTCATTATCATTAAAATTATTTTATTTTCACTTTATTATTACTATTTTTATTTTTATCTTGTTTATTATTTTATTATCTTTTATTATTATTATTATTATTTTGATTATTATTATTATATTTATTATTGTTATTTTATTAGTATATCTTTAAATTATTGCTGATTTATTATTTATATTATCATTACTAGTATCTATTCTTCATTTAGTAGTAAAAATTTTTATGAGGGAAATTATTATTATAAATTATTATTCGTATTTTTTTGTTTTATTACCATCACTATTACGATTAATGTTAATTTTATCCCCGTTACTGTTCTTTCTATCACTATTATTATTATTATTATTATCATTACAATCATTATCACATTTCAAAATTTATTTTTTCATTATTTTTTATCATTATAACTCTATCATCTTTATGGGGCATATTTTTATATCATTATTTTTATTATCATTACAAATCATCATTTCATCATTATGACACAGAATAAAAAATTAAAATCAGGAAAAATTTCGAAAAGAGAGAGCATAAAAATAACAAAACAAAAAAAAACAAAAATGACAATTAAAAGGACGGAACGAACCCCAAAAATGCATTATTTTGCAACCTCATTAGCATGCTGGGGGTGTGTCCTCTCTCCCGAGAATGGCAGTACGCGCGCGGAGTCGGTAAGGGGAGGTACTAGCAGCATGGAATTTCCCACTCACTCCTGCGTTAGGGATTTCTAAACCCCCCTTTGTTTAAAGTGGTCTAGCGTTATTTTTGCTTTTTAAATTTCTAGGGTAAATGTGGAAAGACTGTTGGGTTTTAATGTATGTATAGTCAAAGAAAGAATATGTTAAAAAAACACACACAACACGCACCACACCCACGCCACACACATACACACACACCAACAACACACAACTCCACACACACACACACACAACACCCACCAAAAACACTCACCACACCCCACACACACACACAACAACACACACACACACACACAAACACCACACCACATACACACACACACACAACACCACACAACACACACACCCCACACATATTATATATATATATATATATTATATTATATATATTATTCACATTATCTATATAATGTGTGTGTATGTGTGTGGTGTGTGTGTGTGTGTGTTGTGTGTACAAACCCCACACACACAACACCACACAAAACACACACACACCACAAAAGCACACACACACACACACACACTCCACACGTGGTATAAAATTAAAATGTATATATATGTATATATAATTTTATATTTTATATATATATATAATTATATATATTATATATTATTATACATATTACCAAAAGTTTTTTATATATCATTATCTACACACATTTTAAAATTTTATATAATATATTATAATATTATATATATTATATATATATATATAATATATAATATAATATATATAAATTATATATTAATATATATTATATATATATATTATTATTATACACAGTTAATACATATATGTATATATATTATATGGGGTAGATGATAGAAGACCTGTGCTTGTGTGGTGTATGGTGGTTTGTGTTTGTTGTGCGTGTGTGTGTGTGTGTGTGTGTGTGTGTGTTGTGTGTGTGTGTGGTGTGTGTGTGTGTGTGTGGGGGTGTAGTTTTTATATTATATATATAAAAATATATTATAATATATAATATATATATATATACGTTATAACAATATGTGATTATTTTATAAAAGATAGACAAAGTGTGTGTGTGTGTGTGTGTTTGAGTGTTTTTATAATTTATATATATATATATATATTATTATTAAAATATATATAATATATAATGCATATTATGTATATATATATATATATATATATATATATATTTAAAATGCCTATTATATATATATATTATATATATATATAATATATAATGCTATATATATGCATATTAAGGCCGCGAGGGCCCAATGGTTTTAAATACAGACTCAGACTGCACGACGGCAATCTGAGTTTGAGGGGTTTGAGTCCCCGGGCCGGGGCGTTGTTCCCTTGGGGAAGGGAAATTCCCTCGATTTTCCTACCTACCACTGGGGGGCCAAGCCACCCAAGTCAGTGCTGGGGCCCAAGCCCGGATAAAAGGAAAAATATTACCTAAAAGGTAAAACCGGGCCCCTTCCCTGGAAAGGGAAATGGGGACCCCACCACGTACTACTCCAAGATATCACAACATGAAAAAACAAGTACATGCTGTCCACGGCGGCTCAAACTGAAACCCACCCTTAAAAAGAAGAAATATGCTATAATATATATATATATATATAATATATTATATATATATTATAAATATATAATGTATTTTGGGTTTTAATATTAAATTAGATATATTATCAATATTTCATATATATAAAATATTTATAAAAATAATTTTACTATATATTAAATATATATATATTATAATATATTATATATATTATGGGGGTGTGTGTGTGGTGTGTGTGTGTGTGTGTGTGTGTGTTGGGTGTGTTTGTGGTGCGTGCGTGGTGGTGCGTGTGTGTGTGTGGTTTTGTTATGTGTGTGTGTGTGTGTGTGTGGTGTGTGCATGTATAAATGTATGTATATGGGCATATTTTAATTTTGTGTTTGTGTGTGTGTGGTGTGTGTGGTGTGTGTGTGGCGGCGTGCGGCGTGGTGCGTGCGTTGTGTGTGGGGTGTGTGGTGCGTGCGTGCTGCTTCTGCGTGGTGTGTGTGTTGTGTGTTGTGTGTGTGTGTGTGTGTGTGTGTGTATGTGGTGTGTTGTGTGTGTGGTTGTGTTGCGTAGGGTATAGTTGGGGGTGTCTTGCACCCTTTCTGCTGAGTACCCCTGTGTACTCGGAAAGCATGTCAAGGAAAACTGCATCAGTAAATTCAGCAATGCTAGATACCTAGACAAACAAACAAAACAACAACAAACCTATGTTTAATTCAGCAGGTCTTGACATGGAAAAAACCTCTATGTCTTATGTCAACATAATTCATGTAACTTCACCAGAGAGCAGGTGACCAGGTAGGTAAGCCCAGGGTGTTTCTCCTTTTGGCATGAAACTAAATGCAACTCAGATGAGGATACGAAAATTTGCGATATTTTATACTCTGATTGTTTAAACGAATACGTGCCTAAATATTTCAATTGTTCATACGTGCCTTAATCATTCGATTCTTTACCTAAATAATACGATTGTTTGTACATACCCAAGTAATTTGATTGTTTCTACGCGAGTAATTTACTTTTTGTATTAACCATCACCGTATAAATAACTCAGCATGAATTTAGTCTTTGATGTAAAGTATAATGAATATACATCTGTTACGTATAAACATGCCATCCGTTAAACTAAACTGATTGTTCATTCTATTTGTATTCCCAATAAAATCTTGGAATACCATAAATCTTATAATATTTTTTAAATTTAAGTTTTTTATCTAAATAAGTCTTTGACTCTGACTTTATCTTCAAATCTGTATTATGGATATGATAATGTAAGTAATGTAATCATATTCATAATGCATTAATTATCCCTTGTTGATTTGTACCTTAAATCAGGAAGAATAGTTTTCTAATTTTTTACAATATGATTGTTTTTCTGAAATGAAAAATACTCTAAAACGCTGAGTTTTCATTAAGAGATAAGGACACTTAACTTTGAGTTCTATTACTTTTGCACGCAAGCGCGCTTGTGTGTGTATTGTTATTT
>NC_051397.1:0-2500 GCF_015228065.2 Penaeus monodon
CCTTTTCTTCCCCCCCCCCACCATTTTCTCCTCCCCTTCCTTCCCCCCCCCCTTTTTTCCCCTCACCATCTTCTTCCCCCTTTTTCCCTCCCCTTTTTTTAAACCGCGCCATTTGCATCCCAATATTCAAAAAAATTCCCAAGGGTTTACCAAAAGCAAGGTGCAAAAGACCAATTTTTAGGGGTTTAAGTACAATGCAAAGGAACTGTGGTGTTATCTGCCGCAATCTAAATATAGTAACACTATCGCTTATATAATGCACAGAAGGGTGTCTGTGTGTGTGTGTGTGTCGATGTGTGTGGTGTGGGTGTTTTGTGGTGCTGTGTGTCGTGTATTTGCGTGTGAGTGAGTGAGTATTTGTATCATCATCGTCTGTGTGTAGAAGGAGAGGTTAAAAGCACAAGAAAGAACAAGAAACAAGGCAGAAAAAAGGCTTTTGTCTTAAAGGGAAAACTAATTTTATTTTTTCTACTTAAGATTTTATATATATGTATTATATATATTTTATTATATATATATATATTATATATATTATATATATATTATATATATTATATTTTTTTTTTTTTTTTTTTTTTTTTTTTTTTTTTTTTTCAAAAAAGAGGAAGAAAAAAGGGAAAAGAAGAGGTTTTGAGGGAAAATAAAAGGGAAAGAAAAAAAGGGTGTAGGTAGGTTAAGAAAAAAAAGATAATGTAAGCAAGGACAAGGAAAAAGAGAGAGAGAAGAGAAAAGAGAGAGAAAGAGAGAGAGAGAGAGGGGGAGAGAGGAGAAGAGAGAGGGGGGGGGAAAAGGCGGGGGGAAAGAAGGAAGGGAGGGGGAAAAGGGGAGAGGGAAGGGGGAAAGAAAAAGGGGGGGGGGGGGGGAGGGGAAAAGGGGGTTCCCACAAAAACGGAAAAAAAAAAAAAAAAAACGAAAAAGGAAGGGGGGGGCGTGGAAAAAAAGGGGAAATAACCAGTTTAACATATTTAAATGGCCTCTGTACCATTTATTTTCCATTACCATGAGAATTACCATTACCTCAACACCAGTCTTCCATTACAACTCAACCTACCATGACATCTGCACCATTCTTTCATTACCATTAAAAGTACCATGATTTCTCCGTCATTCTACCATTTACAAAATTTGAAACATTACCCCAAAAACCCAGTCTTTTATTAAAATAAAAATCCATGGCCCTCTGCACCATTACCATTTTTTCCATCACCATTTCCAGTACCATTAACTTTGCACCATATTTCATTACCATTAAAAGTACCATGCCCTCTCATCATTCTTCTATTAAAAGTACCATAGCCGATGCACCATTTTCCATTTCCCTTTAAAAAACCCCCCTTCATATATACCTTTTTCCCGCAAAAACCATTTTCCCTTATTCATTAAACTTCTAAAAGAAGGGGTTTCATATCTTCACTTTTTCATTCATCAAAAATAAATATCGCATCACCATTGGGATTTAAATAACATCTCTCACAATCTTTCACAATCTTTTACAGTGTTTCAATGTCTTTCCTGTTTCCAAAAGTTTTCACAGTTTCTTCTTTTTGCACAATGTTTCACTATATTTCATATTTCACAATCTTTCACCATTTTTTCTCCTCCACAATCTTTCACATTTTTTTTCCCAATCGTTCACCACTTTTTCTTTTCTTTTTTTTTGTTGCACTATTTCACCAGCTTTTCTCTTTCACAATTTTTCAATGTCTTTCCTATTTCAAAACCCTTCACTATCTTTCCTTTTTCACAATCTTTTATCATCTTTCCTCTTTCAAAATCTTTCATTTTTTTCCACAATGTTTCATCTTTCCTCTCTCACAGTTTTTCACCAGCTTTCCTCTTTCACAATCCTTTATAATCTTTTCTCAGTTACAATCTTTCACCATCTTTTCCACTTTTACGATTTTTAATAATATTTTCTCTTTCACTCATCATCCCAAAAAGCAACATCTCGCCATCACTGCATCACTTGCAAGAATATTATTGCATGAGGGCGCTTCCTTCACCATCAATAGCACCATCACTATCACCATACTCCCTTCTTCCTCCTCTTGCACTATCAAAAACTAACGCTTTTTCCCTTCATTCTTCCTCTCCCTTCTCCCTTCTCCCTCCTACTCCCTCCTTACACTTAATTCCCTCCGTCATTCCTTTGGAAATACCCTCCCCTCCTCCACCACGAGCACCCTTTCTCCTTCTCCCTCTCTCTTCCTCCCTTTTATCACTCCCTTGATTTTTTACCTTCTTTGCTCTTACTTTCTTTCGTTCCTTTCCCTCCCCATCTCCCCTTTGCCCCCTCCCCTCCTACAAACCCCTTTAAACCCCTCCTCCCCCCTGCCCCCTTCTTCCTTTAATCCCCCACCCTAGTCCCCTTCCCTCCTTAATTCTCCCTCCTCCCCCCCCCCCCTTTCCCCCTCGAACGCCGCTATGTATGGCGCCAAAGCTAAAAAGGGGTTTTTAAAATGCGCGTTTCAAGTCGCAACAAGGACTGAGTTTCAGCCCC
>NC_051397.1:10000-12500 GCF_015228065.2 Penaeus monodon
ATAGACAGATAGACAGATATATTATTAGATAGATAGATGGATGGTTAGACAGGTAGATAGGTAGATAGATAGATGATAGATAGACAGATGCATACATACATACATACATACAAACTTACATCACACACACACACACACACACACACACACACACACACACACACACACACACACACACACACACACACACACACACACACGCACACACATACAGGCATACACATGTACGTTTAACGTCTTTGTCCTAATGCAATATGTACTTAACGATTCTTAAGTACATGTTCTTGATATTTAAAATTTTGTAATATCAGTCTTGGTATGATTTTTACTCTTTTCTTTATTAATAGCATCATTATTATTACCCTCATTATTATTATTACCATTATTATTGTTATTATCATTATTATTACTATTATCATCTTTATGGTTTTCATAATCTTTGTTATCATTATTATCATTATCACTATAATAATGATCATTATTATTATTATCATCATCACTATCGTTACTAACATCACCATTATCATTGTTGAAATATTATTATCACAGCAACATTATTTCTACCACATCCACTTCATCATCCTCATCACAGCCTTCACCACTATCATGATCATCTTTATAAGACTCTCTTTGAAGCAACAGACAGCTCGGAGAAACGGAAAATGATTAGACAGCGCTTGCAATAATAATCATGCAAATTCCCTCTAATTGCCCTGGCCTAAAAATTCGCACACACGCCTCACTCAAAAGCAAGCACACTCAAAGAGCAATGATCCACGACCCTTAGTATGACGTGCCCCTTAAAGCAATAATCTTTACTCATCAGATATCACCACCACTTCCTCGAGATGCTGCCAATTTCTTACCCAACACTGGCCTACAACTGCAAAGATGAGGATGAGTATCTTATCTTTGCTCCAAGATCCGGTATTTGGCCGGAGGAAGCGAAAAGAAGAAGAAGAAAAAAAGAAGAATGAAAATAGACAAAAAAGTTAAGAGAAAATGACATGACAACCATAATGTTTGGAATCGAAGACAAGCTGTGGTCCAAACGTGTCGATTTCTTTGTGGGGGTAAAAGTGGACATACGCTTGTGTTACTGATGTCTCTCCCTCTACCATTAACCCACTGACCACCCTGCCTTTATAGAATTGAGATTAAGGACAAGATCTAGATTAGGGGATGCCTCGGTCACATAACTGTAAATGTCCACAATCAAAATGTTCAAAAGGATTTTCTTCTCTACTGTCTGATAGTTTTATCTTCGGTATTAGCCTCATGTAAAACGTCTCTGCTACAGACCTGTGATTTTTGCTGGTAAGAGTACACTATTTATCACTATGAAGAGGTTGTGGGGTCACACATAATTATTATCTTAACGAGAGAGGCAAATATATGCATTTGTGATAATGTATGCATTTGAACAGCAAAGCACTCTCTTCTGTGGACAGAAATTATGAAATGAATATCAGATATGAGAGAATGATTCTCGCTAATCTAATCTAATCCAGGGCTTGGAAAAATACCGAACCAGTGTAAAGTGAACCATAATTATTGTATTAGTAGAATTGCTAATACAAAGATGGTTGATATGAGAAGGAAACTGAATTCTCTATCATCTATGAAAGTGTCTGCAAGAATATGTTATTACGTGCGATTTCTATGAAAAATATGGAAAATAATGCTTCGAATGCAAAAATTGTTGCACAGTAGTTGTGTTGTGGACTGTAGGGTTACATATACCATAACATTATTCACAGAAGCAGAATCTATATGCAGATTATATGCCTTTATAAATGTTTCTTTAAATTCCAACAGTTTCAATGAAGGGGGGGGAAATATATATATTATATAAATATAAACATATATTATATCTATATATATATCATCTAATATATTACATCTAATATATATAAGAAATACTATATATATATATATATACTCTATATACTCTCTTATCTATATCTGTCTGTGTGTGTGTTTTGTTGTGGTGTATGGTGTCACATGTGTGTGTGTCCATAATCTATCGAATATATCTCTATTCCTATATATATATATATTATATATATCTATATATCTGTATCTATATCTATCCATATCTCTATACTATGATATCTATATATAATAATAATAAATATACTCTGTGGTGTGTGTGTGTGTGTGTGTGTGTGTGTGTGTGTGTGTATGTATATATATAATATAATGTATCATTTAATATATATATTTTTTTATCATATATCTCTACTCTACTACTAATTATTATTCTATATACATATAATATACACATAAAATAATACAACCAACCAACCAACAATTTACACATACACACACACAAACACACGAACACACAAAGCCATATATTTGTATATACATATATAAATATATATATATATATATATATACAATATATATATATATATCTATAATATAACGCATTTATATATATATATATATATATTATATATAATACATATATATATATGTATATATAAATGTGTAT
>NC_051397.1:17500-20000 GCF_015228065.2 Penaeus monodon
AAAACTCCCCGTCCCTCCAGTGGCCACCCTAAGGTGTTTCACTTGGACAGACTAAGGGAGGTGGAGTGTGCCCATGGGTTCACCATGGCAGTCTCTGACCGATTCACAGAAACCGGCAACCTGATGGACCCAGTTGCTCTGTGGGAGTTCTTCAAGCGCGTAACACTCGAAGCAGCTCAGGAGTACATTGGCGTACGCCCAAGGACAAGGCAGAATACCATCTCCCCGGAGACATTAGAGGCCACTGAAGCGTGTCGCAAGGCACGGCTGAATGGGAATCAAGGCTTGCGTCGTTCCATGGTGTGTAGGGCTCGGATACTGCTGAGAATGGAGAAGGAACTGTCCATCAGGATTCTTGCTGAGGAGGTCGAAGGCCATTTCTTGGTAAATGACCTTCGCCCTGCCTACCAAGCCCTGAGAAAACTGAACCCTAAGCCCTCCTCACAGATGACTGCAGTCCGATCAGCGGATGGACGGATCATCTCAGATCATGTTGGGGTTCATGAATATTGGGCTGAGTATTTTGAACAGTTGTACCAGGTGGACCCTCCAACAGTTAGCTTGGATGCAAGCGATGTCACAGTGCCTGTGCCGGTCCCACCCATCAGCGAAGAACCTCCTACCCTAACAGAGGTTAGGCTGGCGATTTCCAAGCTGAAGAGTGGGAAAGCTGCAGGCATAAGTGATATCCCTGCTGAACTGCTAAAGGCTGGGGGTGAACCTATGGCTCGGGGCCTGCATACAGTCCTGACTGCCATTTGGCAGTCTGGTACCATTCCCCCTGACCTGCTGAGGGGCGTGGTCTTCCCTCTCTGGAAGGGGAAAGGGGATCATTGGGACTGTAGCAACTACCGTGGCATTACACTGCTCAGCATACCAGGCAAGGTTCTCGCCCATATTCTTCTGAAACAGATCCGCAGCCACCTACTGAGGCATCAGGGACTGGGGCAGTCTGGATTTACTCCTGGCAAGTCCACAATAGACCGTATACTAGCGCTTCGAGTAACTGTGGAACGCCGTCGTGAGTTCGGTCGTGGGTTGCTCACAGCCTACATCGACCTCAAGAAGGCGTTTGACTCGGTGCATCGGGAATCGTTATGGGAGATCCTGAGGCTCAGGGGAATTCCGACACAGATTATTGGCCTGATAGCAAGCCTCATATACTGGTACCGAAAGTGCTGTAATGTGTGGTGGGGGTATGTCGAACTTCTTCCCTGTTAATTCAGGGTGAGGCAAGGCTGTGTCCTTGCACCAACACTTTTCAACACTTGTATGGACTGGATAATGGGCAGAGCTACTAGCCAAAGTCAGTGCAGAGCAACACTAGGCAATATTAAGGTCTCAGACCTTGACTTTGCCGACGATGTTGCCATCCTATCTGAATCCTTAGAATCACTTGTGGCGGCTCTTGATGCATTTAGCAATGAGGCGAAGCCCCTAGGCCTAGAGGTCTCCTGGACCAAGACCAAGATTCAGGACTTTGGGGGCCTGTTAGGGGAACCCGTTCAGTCGATCCATGCTTGCGGCGAGGACGTTGAAGTTACAGAAAGTTTTACATACCTTGGTAGTGTAGTCCATACCTCTGGGTTGTCAGACCAAGAAGTCAGTAGACGGATTGGTCTGGCAACAGGAGCCATGAACTCGATCAACAAGAGCGTCTGGAGATTTCGGTGCCTATGCAGAAGGACCAAGCTGCGTGTCTTCAAGGCCTTGATACTGCCAGTTTTGCTCTATGGAAGCGAAACCAGGACGCTATCCAGTGTCTTGGAGTCTTCTTGATGCCTTTTGTAACAAGTCCCTTCGCCGGATCATGGGGTACAGTTGGCAGGACTGTGTCCAACCGGCGGTTACACCGTGAGACTGGCATGGGACCTGTTACTTGCATAATCCGGGATCGCCAACTCAGGCTATATGGCCACCTAGCTCGCTTTCCTATGGACGACCCTGCCCATCAGGTTGTTTCCCTGCGAGACAACCCTGGGTGGAGGAGACCTGTGGGACGACCTAGGAGATCATGGCTTGGGCAGCTCGACGAGACCTGTCGCGAGGAATTAGAGATGGGCCGTGTGCCTGCCTGGCGACTCGCCTCGAGGGATCCTCGTGGCTGGAAGCGAAGGTTGGATGCGGCCATGCGCCCCTGTCGGCGTTAGCCCCTTGATGATGAGGATGATGATGATGTATCTATTTATCTATCCCTCTCTCTATATATATATACATGTGTGTGTGTGTGTGTGTTTGTGTGTGTGTGTGTTTGTGATTGTGTGCGTGTGTGTGTATGTGTTCATATATATATATATATACATATATATGTATATATATATAGAGAGAGAGTGTGTGTGAGAGAGAGAGGGAGAGAGAAAGAGAAAGAGATCCATACATACATACATACATACATACATATATATATATACACATATGTATATCATGTTAATATCTGTTTACTAAACATGGATATACATATATGGAAGAAAAACCCACAATACAAAAACTGGGCTACCCT
>NC_051397.1:25000-27500 GCF_015228065.2 Penaeus monodon
ACACCAACCAAGTCCTTGCTCAGCCCGACATACCTCATTCATGACGCTCCTACTATCTCACAAGTACCGACTTCTTGCACCAACTGGCACCTTCTGGCTACTCGGATGAGTGTAGCTATCACACACCACACTGTAACTGAACCCACTTCCCCTGGTCCAACAAGGCTCCTGCCCAACCGCTACGCCATCAGCCAGCTGCGGTTTTGGATGGGCTCCCATCTATGCACTCTACTTTCACGCACCATCCATTCTGCGAACAGATCGAACACCGGATTCTAGACTCTGTCCTGCGGGGCAAGGTGCAGTCGCTCAGACCCGTAACTTACTCTGTCACAGCCAACCTCTGGATAGCAAGGGCACCTCTTCACCGTGCACGCCTCGACCAGCATCCGTCCAAGTTTGACACCTCTGCCTTTACTGTCTGTTGTCATGGTAGTCAAGGCCACCAGCAGCAGTGCTCGTCCAGATCGGCCACATACACACGGCAGCCGGTGCACCGTGCTTGCCCACACCAGATCACAGAGCCTCCACTGGCCCTTTAGCTGCCACTATATGGCCCACATAGACCCCTACACAGTCTCTGTAGGTGCGTACCTGGATGTCGCATAGCTGGCTACAACCATATCAGTTGCCGCACTAAGGGTCATTCTCATCCACCGCCATGTGTTCCACTTCGTCATGACATAGTCATGCTTCGCACCGACATACTATAATATGTAATGCCCGAATCTTCACACCTGCGAGTATCGTGCATATGTGGTTGCGATAACGCCAGCTTATCCACAAGTCCGGAGGCCCGGGAAACCAGACGGACAGGCTGGTTCTAGAGCCCCATTTCTCCAGCCTTTTCACTGTAAACCAACTATCATTAGCTTAGCATGCGCTCGAGATGGTGACGCATCCTGCCATAACACAGTCCTGCTAGCACTAGCTGGATAGGCATCAAATCTGTCCGTGTTGAGAGCACGTGTTCTCCGCTCCCTCTCTGACACTGACTGAACGTCTGTGCCCTCCCTCTCCGCAGTCCCCAAGCACAAGCCTTTGGTAAGGTTTCTCGGTTCACCTTCCTCATGACTAGTTATCTCCACTTTAGCCTTCCGGCCCCGTAGGTCATTAGCGGGGCCCTGGACGCAAAGCCTGGCCCTTCAGGCCAACTAGGTTGCCCTTCAGGAAGGGCGCTCGAACTCCCAAGGCCTATCTCGCCAGCGCCACTCTGTCAGACTTGTCAGTGGTGATACAGCTCTGTGCGTTAGTACCGTTATATATGATTTATGCAAGCTGCTGGTCTAGAAAGCGTCCAACAAAGAATCATGAGCCATGGAAACCCCCACACGATCATAACCTCTTCCGTAGCCACAGGGTACGACCAGTCCGTACAGCGCCTCCTCAAATCTGCACAGCTGGGACAGTGTCTCGGCCACGCTCACGAGTTCCGCTTCTTCACGTGGTGCGCCCCGATATACTCGAACCTGTGGTGGTGCCGAAACGGCGTTATCAAAGTGCCGGCCCGTCTCACGCTGTGGTAAAGGAGCGGCATGTTTGGAGATGCCGGCAGATGTCCGCAACACTTTCCCCGCTGGCCTCCTTAGTGCTGGTTACCAGGTCTGCAGGGCACATTTCTCTTTGCTCTTCCTTGGTCCAGCACCGGGCATGATTGCCAGCAGTTCAAATTGGGCGACATCATGCCTCACAGGGAGGGCCCACCTTACACCTCGTACTCAGATGGCTTACCGTTCTCTCACAGCAATCATTCTGCAGTCCGAGGGTCTGTGCAGGGTGGAGAACGCGTGCCTGATAACTACCACACCTGGGGGGGAGGAAGGGGTTAGGGAGGCAACGAGGCCGGGTTGACGGCGGGTCCAGTCTGACTTGGCCGCTCCTATACCCAAGTGGAGCGGTTCCGATGGGTCCCCAGCCTTCTGCAGCGACCACTGGCTGCGCCATCGACGCCTGCGAGGCCCGGGTTTTCCTGCCACTGCCACGGACCCCCCTGGCAACCACAGTAAACTGACACTCTGTCAATCTGTTGCCCAGATGTCTTCGGTCTGCCTTCACTCGTCTTGCAGACCGTTACTACCTGTTCGTACGCCCGCTTTTTTCCTCCTTCACTTGAGCACTTCTCACCTCATCAGAGCAAGCCTGAAACCTCAGCCCTTCAGAGTCCTGCACCTACATCGCTAGTTCCTCTTACGCTGTTGCAGGACCTTGTCTGGTGTCTGCTGAGTTTTTTCCATCTTCACAGATGCGAAGATTGCTCTGTAGCAACTCAACAAGATTTGGCAGATACTGTTCCTCTGCCTTCCTTGTCCTGCATATCAGACGAGAACGTGGTGCACCTGCCACGCGTTGGCCCTCCTGTTGGTCCTGCTCTTACTGCCCTTATGTGCCATTTCCTCCTCATATACCAGGCCAGCAGGCAGTGATCATGTCCATCTGTGCCCGGCTTCACCTTACTGCGTGCCTAGCCCCTCAAATCCCATAGCTCCTCTTACACCTCATG
>NC_051397.1:32382-37382 GCF_015228065.2 Penaeus monodon
CTTAAACCAAACCCAAAACCAAAATCCCTAAAAAAAATAAACCCAAACCCAAAAACTAACCTAAACTAAAAACCCAACCCAAAACCCAAACCTAAACCTAACCCCAAATAACAAAAAAAACCTAAAAAACAAACAAACCTAAAACCAAACCCCCTAACCCCAAAACCCCAAACCCCAAAACCCAACCTAAACCAACCCAAATCAACCCAACCAACCCCAAAACCTAACCAAAGCCAACCCAACCTAACCTAAACCTACCCTAAACGAAACCAAACCTATCCAAAAACCTATCCAAATAACCTAAACCTAACTACACCTAACCAAACCTACCCTAAAAACCAAAAAACAAAAAACATTCTAACTTCCCTAAACCTATCTTAAAATAATCTAAAAAAAACCTTAATATAAACAAAACAAAAACCCTAAAGGTATCCCGCTTTTTGCAAACGAAACTAACCTAAAAAATTTTTTTATTATATATATATAAAAATATATATATATATATATATAATATATAAATATGTGTGTGGGTGTGTGTGTGTGTGTGTGTGTTGTGTGGTTGGTTTTGTGTGTGTTTTGTGTGTGTGTGTGTGATTTCTGTGTGTATCTACAATATGTATAAGGGGCTCGATATGTATATGTATTATATTATATACTTTAAAATATATGTATATATTATATATATTTTAATTATATAAATTATATATTTATTCAAAAAATAATGTATATGTTTATATATTTTTAAAATATATTATTATATATATTTTAATAAATATATATAAACATCCCCCAAACAAACCTAACCCAAACCCCAAAATAACCCAAAACATAACCAAAAAAAATTTAAAAAACCAAACCCAAACCAAAACCCAAAAAGTAACCTAAACGTAACCAACCCAAGGGAAAACAAACCTAAACAAACCAAACCTAACTAAACAAAACCCAAAACCAAACTAAAACCTCCCCCCCAAAACCCCCAACCCAAACCTAACACAAACTAACCAAAAACCAAACAAACCTAACAAAAACCCAAAACCTAAACCTAACACAAACCAAAAAAACCAAACCCAAAAAAAACCCAAAACCTAATTTAAACTACCCAACCCCAAACCAAAACCTAAACCTCAAAAACCTAATCCAAAAATCCCCCCAAACCAAACCTAAACCAACCCAAACCTAACCTAACCTAACTCAAATGAAACCCCAAAACCCTACCCAAACCTTCCCCAAATCAAAACCAAAAACCAACCAAACCCAATCTAAACAAACCCAATCCTAACCTAAACCAACCCCCAAACTTAAAAAAAACCAAACCCCTAAACCAAACCCAAAACCTAATTAACCAAACCCAAACCTAACCCAAACCAAACCCTAAAACTTAAAACTAAAAACCAAACCCTAAACCTAACCAAAAAACCCCAAAAACCAACCAAACCTAACCAAACCCCAACCAAACCTAACCAAACCAAAACCCAAAACCACCAAACCCTATCTAAACAAAAACCAAAACAAACCAACCTAAACCTATTTAACCCAACCTAAACCCAAACCTACACCTAACCTAATCCTATCCAAAAACCTAACCAAACAAAAAAAATATCCAAACTAAAAATAAAAAAAAACCTAAACTAACTTAGTAAACATAAACCCTAAACCTAAAGGTACCCTTGCTTTTTTGCAAAGTAACAAAACCAATATTTAATGTATATATGTAAATTGTGTGTGTGTGTTGTGTGTGGTTGGTGTGTGTGTGTGTGGTGAGTTTGGTGTGTGTGTGGTGTTGTGTGTGTGTGTGTGTACAAAATATATGTATATACGGGCTCGATATGTATATGATATACTTATATTATTAATTTAATATAATATAATATATTATATATATATTAATTTTTAATTTAATATATAATATATATATCTTTTTAATATATATATTAATAATATTTATAATTATATATATATAAATATTATATAAAATAATAATATAATAAAATATTATATATTAAAATTTTATTTATATATTTTAATTTTAATTTTCCCCGTTGGTGAGCATATACGATATATATGTGAAACACACACACCCACCAAAACCCCACACAACACACACAAAAAACACACACACATATAATATAATATAATAATAAATATTAAATATATTATAAATAATATGGGTTTGCCTGGGTGTCAAGCCAGCCCAATCGTACTGGGTAAATAAGAGGGGACTCGATAAAAAAAAAAAACCGGGGCGGAAGGAAGGGGAAAAACCAAGTCAAAATTGTTTTTTTTAAAAAAAATTCATGGAAGCCGCGGGGCCGAAAAGGGTTTAGAGCGCAAAACTCAAGACTGTCACGCGGAAATTAAATTAGAGATTTCGAGCCCCGCCCGCCCGCTTGTTCCCTTTGGGCAAGGAATTTCACCTTTGATTGCCTCCTAGCCACGGGTGCCCAAAGCCACCCCAAGTCAGTGCGGGCCCCAACCCCCGGGGAAAAGTAGAGAGAATTATTACTAAAACGGAAACCCCGGCTTTCCCCGTGGAAGGAAATGGGGACCATCCCACGTACGAAGAGCATACAACATAAAAAATACAATTAAAAGTGTCTGCTGTGAACCTGGGGGGCTCAGACATGAACCTATCGTTAAAAACAGTAATAATTACAGTAATAACGAATTAATTAAAAAAATGATAAATAATTTTATAAAAACGTTATTATTGTTGTATTATTGTTTTTACTATCATTTTTGAGCTGTTATTAGTAAGTTTAAAAATATATTTTATAACTGCAAAAATTTGAAATAATAATGAAAAATTGCAAAAAGATGAAATAATTGCAAAAAAAGATAATGTTTATGGTAATGGAAATGATAATAATGATGAGAAAAAGATAAAATAAGATAATATGATAATAATGAGAAAAAACAGGAATGGTGTCAATATAATAAAAAGGAAAAAAAAAAAAAACCAAAAAGCGAAAAAAAGGGCAAAATCTAGCGCCTTGCGAGATTTTTACCCAAAGAGTTTTTCCATTCTTTTGAGATTTGGCAATTATAAATGATAATAATTCCCAGAATTCATTAATCATGCAATAAGAAAATGAAAGTGAGAAAAAAAGAGAATTTGGATAACATTGATGATTATTAAAATTATTTAATTATCATTTTTATTATCTTATTTAAATTATATTATTTTATTTTATTATTATTTTTTACTATTTTTTTTATTTTAAATTTTTAGTAATTCCCCCAAAAACATATCTAACTGTAATAATAACAATAAAAATAATAAAAAGTAAATAATAAAAATAAAAATTTCGTTATAATATTTTTATGAAAAATTTTTTTCTTATTATCTTTATTTTTAATTTTACTGGTAGATAATTATAAAAAAAAATTTATTTAACAGTAATAATTCAGTAAAAAACCATTAATTAAAATAATATATAAACATTATTATAAACACGTTATTTTTTCTATTATTTATTGTTATTAATTTTTATTGTAGTGTTTAGCATAGTTGTAAAAAATATTTTATAACTGAATAATTGCAAAATAATGATAATAATTTAATAATGATGATAAATTGTGGTAATGATGAAATATGATGATGATGATGATAACCTAAAAAAATGATGAAACATGATAAAAAATGATGAAAAACGGGAAATTTTTGCCCTAACAATAAAAAACTAAAAAAAAAAAATCCAAAAGTCAAAAAAGCGGCAAAATTAGCGAAATGTAGAGTTGGAATATACCCCCAAAAGAGTTTTTTTTTCCATTTTTTGATGTTTTTTCGTAATTTTAGTTAAAATGATAATAATTACGAGAATCTATTAATCATAAAAATAATGATGATGAAAGTTGAGAATAAAAAAATTTGGATAACATTTGAGATTTTATATTTACTATTTTCATTATTATTATTATATTTTTTTATTATTATGTAGTAGTGTGTAGTATTGCCAAAAAATATACATGCTGTAATAATAAAAAATAATAATAAAAATAAGTAAATAATAATAAAAATAATCGTTATAATATTGTTATTAATTTTTATTATTGTTATTATTATCATTATAATTTTTTTACGGGAATAACGCAAAAATAATTATTAAACAGTAATAAACAGTAATAACGAAAATTAAAAAAAAATAATTATAAAAAAATTATTATAAAAATTTATTTTTGTTTTTATTATTGTTTTACTTTATTATTTAGCTGTTATTAGTATAGTTGTAAAAAATATATTATAACTGCAAAAATTTGCAAAATAAGATAATAATTGCAAAAATGAAAACAATTGCAATAATGATGATAATGATGAGGGATAACGAAATAATGATGATAATCATGATAATAATCATGATAATAACAGGAAATTTGCCAATAAGAAAAAAGGTAAAAAAAAAAAACCCCAAAGTCGAAAAGCGCAAAATCTACGAAATTACCCTTTTTGAGAGTATACCCCAAAAATGTCGTTTTTTTGTTTTTTGATGTTTTTTTGGAAATTTTTGGGGAAAATGATAATAACCCCCAAAATCGTATTAATCATGACAATAATGATGATAAAAGGGAGAAAAAGGAATTTGGATAACTTTTGATGATTATTAATATTATATAATTATATTTTATTATCATTATCATTATAATATATTAATTTTTATTATTTTTTTTTTTTTTTTTTTTTTTTTATTTTATTATTATACATTAACATTAGTATTATTCCCAAAAAATATCATAACAAAAAAAACAAAATAATAATAATAATATTAAAAAAATAAAATAATAATCGTTATAATATTGTTATAGAAATTAATTTGTTATTTTTATCTTTTTACGGAAAGATAATTGTACAAATAATTTTTATAACAGTAAAAATTTCAGAAATAACGATATTAATTAAAATAATAAAAAATATTATTAAAAAAAACTTTATTATTGTTTTTTTAATTTGTTTTTTACTTTTATTATTGTAGCCGTTATTAGAAAGTTGTAAAAATAATATTTAA
>NC_051397.1:42382-47382 GCF_015228065.2 Penaeus monodon
TGGTGTGTGTAGTGCAGGTGTGTATGGGGTGTATTTGTGTGTTTTTTTTCCATATATAAAAAAATATGAAGGCATTTATATATACGACATCATGCATAAAAATATATTAATTTTTACACATAAATATACAAGCCTTTTACATAAAAATTATAATATATATTTTATAATATATATATATATATATAATTATATATATTTTTTTAAAAATATATAATATACATATATACATATAAAATTTTTTAAAACCCAATTTTTAAAATAAAAAAATTATAAATATATATATATATATATAAAATATATATATTATGTATAAGTACATATATATACAATTATCCATATATTATTAAAATATATATTTTAATATATATAATATATATATATATATATATGTGTGTGTTTTGTGTGTGTGTGTGTGTGTGGGGTTGTTGTGTGTGTGTTTACATTAATCTATCTATTTTTATTCTATCTATCATTTATTAAAAATTATATAATATATATATATATATCTACTTCGCCCCCCAACATCAAACCATATGATGCAATTTGGGAAAAAATGATTTTAAATAACATCAGCTTTGTCCTAATGAAGTTTCGTTTTTTCCAGATTTTTATTGAGAGAAATTTGTGGCTTTTTTGGCAAGGGCAATTTTTCTAAAAAGAGAGATAATATTAATTTATATTATATATATAATATATATAATAAATATAAATTATATATATAAACATAGTGGTGAGGGTGTGAGATGTGAATGACGTAGTAAATTTTATGATGGATGAGATGGTGTGAAAGTGACAATGATGATGATTATGGTGATGTGACCAGAATAAGTGATGTGTTATGGGATGATGATAATAGAGGAGTGAGATTATGATGGTGATGATGATGGTGGTAAGTGACAAGATGTGATTATGGTGAGATGATGATGAATAATGTTGTGATGATTAGAGGGTGTTAATGAGGTTGGTAATGGGGATAGTGAAGAGATGGTGATGAGTGATAAGGGTAAAGGTGATTAGATACTGAAGTTGAGGTTAGTGGAAATTTATTGTTACTGATGATATGGTGGGAATGATGGGATGGTGGTATGGTGAAAAGATGGTGTTTATATGAGGGTATGACGGGATGAAAATGACAGCTAAATCAAATCAGGTGTTATAAGGATGACGATGATGGTGTGGACGTTTAGGGATTAGGAGTGAGGAGTAATTATTTTTCATGTGATGATGATAGCGTGTTAGTGCTTTTGTGATAATTATACGATAATGATGAAAAAAAAATGGGGAGGATTTGATGGGAGGGGATGATGTTTGTGATAATAGGAAGAAATAATCAAACGTAATATGATGAAACCAAAGAAGACGCGGCCCAGTCACATTAAATGCAAGTCACGTTCCAGCATGCTTTTCACTGAATTTACTTTCCAAAGCAGCATCATGTTAATGATGCCTATATTGTTTTTTATCATCCAGAAAAATAAGTACCGCGGAAAATGATTTGAAACTCCGAAAAAATTTCCCAAAAAATTTAAAAGCAAAACAACGAAGTCGACGGTCGTGTCAAAAAAGTCGACGAAACCCCGGAGGCAGAGGCGCCATTTTGTTTTGCTGCGTTGCAAAAATAATGTTAAATGATAATAATATCAAAATGTAAGGGTAATAATAATTACATACTGCCCCTTGTGGCCAGTGGTTTTATTATTTAAAAAAAAAAGTTTTTTATATATTTTTTCTTATATATTAAAATATATATATATTATATTAAAAATATATATAATTATTATATATAAAATTTTATATAAATATATATATATATATATTATATTTGTGTTGTGGTGTTGTGTGGTGTGTTTGTGTGTGTGGTGTGTATGTGTTGTGGGCGTGTGTGTGTGTATTGTGTGTGGAAAAAATCAATAGTTTTGAAATATGGTTTTAAGACATACTACGTATTAACTGGACAGAGAAGAAAACGAATGAGAAGTGTGAGATAAATAAATTGAAAAAGCCCGGCTGTTGGACATCTTGAAAAAAAGGGAAATTTAAAGTTTATTGGTTAGGTGAGAATAAAAATATAGAAAAACTTGCGAGGGGGTGGTGATAGGAAAACAGAGAAGAGGCAAAGGATGGTGGAGAGGTCCAGGGCTGCTCAAACTGGCATCCCTTTTTTGATGATGATGATATATATATTGCTACGCCAGTGGGTTTTTGTCCTTGGCGAAACATGTTTTAACATGAAAAGGATGACCTGGGCATGTTTTAAAATGAAGGGACCTGGAAAACTGACGCAGTGGCTGTGAGGGAGGGGGCGGGGAAAACCCGAGAGACGCAGTTGGGTGCTGCTCCTGTGAAACCCGTGTGTCCCCTTTGACTGGATAAACCTGGTGTTCCCCTGTTATAAGCTGTATTGGCTGTGTGCGCTGGTTTCCCCCCCCTGTATTGGCCTAAGAAAAGTGTAGGTAAAAAAATTGTGTGAAAAAAGGGAAAAGACTGTCATTTTGTGTTTACTTCGTCCCCTCCCCTCCCCACTTGGCGTTTCCTCTCCTGGTTTTTGGGGACCTGTGGGTGTTCGGTGCCCCTCTTGGAGCTGTTCAGTGTTCACGACCTGTATATAACACCCTCTGCCTAGCCTGCCGTTTTGGGTGGCAGGGAGACGAGGGCGGTGGCGTAAAATTGGGTCAGGAGTGGGATTTGTTTTTGACAGTGAGAGGGCGCGTTTTTATCATGTGGTCCAAAGTGGCGGCAGCCATGAGGAAAAAGGAGGCTATGACGGGGCAGGCACGAGTGAGGTGAACGACCCAGATGGACCTGACACTGCCATGCGGGCCGGGTATGAGGGAGGAATGGCACAAAGGGCGAAAAAGCGGGCACAGGGGGCACCGGGGCCCGGGGGCCACCATCTCGTCGATATGCAGGAAAGGGAAGGCAAGGAACCCGTTCGCCAAACTTGTTGAGGGGGTACAGAGCAATTTTCATCTGTAAAAGATGGAAACTCACATACACCGAAAGGCCTCAAAAGCGTAAAGATAAAACTGAGGAGGAGGTGCAATCGAAGGGCGGGTTCGGGGCCCTGAGGGAGGAATAAGGAGGAAAAGGGCGGGTCACGAGGTAGAAACGTTGCAACAGGAAGGCAGCCAAAGTTCGGGAACAGAGCCAGAGTGTCAGTTTTACTGGGGTTTCTCCCTGGGGTCCGGGCGGGAAACCCCCGGCCTCGCAGCGTCGGTCGCACCATGGTCGCTGCAAAAGGTGGGGCCCATCAAAACCGCTCCCTGGGTATAGGTAGCGGCAAACTCGGACCCGGTAACCCCCCTCTTTGCCCCCTCACCCCCTTCCTCCCCCCCAGGTGTGTTATTTCAGGCACGCGTTCTCCACCCTGCAGCCCCCGGGCCCCCAGCATTTGTGAAGCGAAGCCCGTGAGTACGACGGGAAGGTGGCCTGGGGGGGCATATGCGCCCAATTGAAATGCTGGCATTTGCCAGGGTGGAGCAAAGGGAAAAAAGGCCCGCAGCTGGTAAAAGCACTAAAGGGGCCCCCCCGGTGGAAGTGTTGGGGCATCTGCCGGCATTCCCCAAAATGCCCTTTACACCCGCGTGGCGGAGGCTTTGAAACGCCGTTTTTGGGCAAAAACCACCCGGCCAGGTATATCGGGCCCACTTTAAGAACGGACTCGTGAGGTGGCGAGCACTGTCCCAGCTGGCGCAGGATGTGGAGGCGCTGGTAAGGAGGGTTTTTTCCTTGGGTGCGGAAGAAGATCGTGGTCCTGGCCCCTGATTTCTTTGTTGACGCTTTACAGGACCAGAGCTGCAAATCTACGTCAACAGGCACACCCTGGGACCTGCAGTGCCGCGGCGAGGGCCCCTTTGGGGTTCGAGGCCCTTCCTGAAGGGAAAGAGGGCCCAGGGCCGGCTCAGCCCCGCCCTGACCTCCGGGGGCCGGGAAAGGTAAGTGGAGAAATACATTTAGGAAGGTGAGCCCGAGAACTTACCAAAACTTGTGTTGGGGTGGGAGAGGTAGGCACAGACGTATAGTGTCAGAGGGAGCGGAGAAAAACGTCCTCTCAAACCCGGGCAGATTTGATGCCCTTTCCCGCGGCGCAAGGGCTTGGCAGGTATGGGCACCCTCCGAGCTCGTCCTAAGGCTAAGGAAGTGTACAGGTGGAAAAGGCTGGAGAAGGGGGGCCCAAACCCGCCCTCCCCCTTCCCCGGGGCCCCACTTTGGTAAACTGCCGTCGAACCAGCACGTGCGGGGGGAGGGCCAATAAAGGGAAGCCATGCCGCCGACGTGGGGACTGGGGCTGAGAAGACCCTATGCGGCCTATTTTAGCCACTATCGATTCCAGAGCACCACAGAGATGTGTGGGGCCGGGGGATTGGTGCGCTCAAGGGGCCAGTGGAGGGATTTGGCGTGGCAGCACGGTGCGCGGCTGCCCGGGGTATGTGGCCGATCTGGACGAGCACTGCTTTTGGGGCCCTTTACTCCTGAACAGAGTAAGGCGTGGTCAACCTTGGACGGAAGCGGTGAGGTGCACGGGGAAGAGTTCCCCCGCTTCCAGAGGTTGGCTGTGCAGGGTAGTTCGGCTGAGCGACGCACCTTGCCCCCAGGACAAGTCTAGAAAACCGGTGTGGGGCTGTCAAGAAGATGCTGAATAAGGGCCTCATGGAGCCCCTCCAAAAACCCGCGCTGGCGATGGGGGTAGCGGTTGGGGGGAGCCTTTTTGGACCAGGGGGGGGGTTTAGTTTAAAGGTTTTGGGAGCTAATTCTCCATAGGCCAAAGGTGCCAGTTGGGGCAAAGCTGGGACTTGGGGAAGTGGAGCGTCTAGAAGAGTCGTCGGGGAGCAAGGAGTTGGTTGGTGTGGGGCCCTTGCTGACTTCCTCGAGGGGTTGGGGCACGGCTGGGTGTTTCCATGGCCAGGAAACACTCCTGGGGCCTGGTGAAAAAGGGAAAAGACGTAGCCCCCGTAGCGGAGAGAGGACGTGGGAGACGTTGACCGAGATGAGGACGAAAA
>NC_051397.1:52382-54882 GCF_015228065.2 Penaeus monodon
GGAAGATGGGAGACCGATGAGTTTTTATTTTTTTTTGTTGTATTGTTTCCCCAATGTAGGGCAGGTGAGACGGGCAGGTGTCAGGAGTCTCTTTAGGAGGAGAGTCGTGGTAGAAGTACGCGTGCTTAGATTAACGCGGCGTCGGGAACATGACAGGGTAGCCCAGTTGTTGTATTGTGGGTTTTTTCCATATAGGTAATCCAGTTTAGTAAACAGATATTAACAGGAGATACATATGTGTATATATATATATGTATGTATGTATGTATTATGTATGTGATCTCTTTCTCTTCTCTTCCCTCGCTCTCTCACACAACACTCTCTCTCTATATATAGATACAGATATATGTATATAATATTATGAACACAACACACACACGCCACACATCACAAACACACACACCACACAAAAAAAACACACACACACATGTATATATATTAAGAGAGAGGGATGAGATAAATAATACATTCATGCATCATCCTCCTAACAAGGGGCTAACGACGAACAGGGGGCGCATGGCGCATCAAACCTTCGCTCCCAGCCACGAGGATCCTCGAGGCGAGTCGCCAGGCAGGCACCGGCCCATCTCTAATTCCGCGCGAAAGGTTCTCGTCGAGCTGGCCCAAGCCTATGATCTCCTAGGGTGTCCCACAGGTCTCCCCCCCAGGGGTGTCTCGCAGGGAAACAACTGATGGGCAGGGTCGCCATAGGAAGGCGAGCTAGGTGGCCATATAGCCTGAGTTGCGATCCCAGGATTATGCAAGTAACAGGTCCCATGCCAGTCTCACGGTGTAACCGCCGGTTGGACAACAAGTCCTGCCACTGTACCCATGATCGGCGAAGGGACTGTTACAAAGGCATCAAGAAGACTCCAAGACATGGATAGAGTCCTGGTTCGCTTCCCATAGAGCAAAACTGGCAGTATCAAGGCGATGAGGACACGCAGCTAGGCCTTCTGAACATGGCACCGAAATCTCAGACGCTCTTGTGATCGAGATTCCAGGCTGCTGTTGCAGGACCCATCCGTCTAGTGAATTTTGTCTGGACACCCAGAGGTATGGACTACACTACCAGGTAGTAAAACTTCTGTAACTCAACGTCTCGCGCAAGGCATGGATCGACTGAAAAGGGTTCCCCTACAGGCCCCCAAGTCCTGAATCTTGGTCTTGGTCAGGAAGACCTCTAGGCCTAGGGCTTCGCCTCATTGCTAAATGCATCAAAGAGCCGCCACCAAGTGATTCGAGGATTCAGATAGGATGGCAACATCGTCGGCAAAGTCAAGGTCTGAGACCTTAATATTGCCTCGTGCTTGCTTCTGCACTCGACTTTGGCTAGTAGCTCTGCCATTATCAGTCCTACAAGTGTTGAAAAGTGTGTGCAAGGACACAGCCTGCATCACCCCTGGAATTTAACAGGGAAAGAAGTTAGACATACCCTCACCACACACTACAGCACTTTCGAGTACAGTAGAGAGCTGCTAATAGGCCAATAATCTGTGTCGGAATCCCTGAGCCTCAGGACTCCATAACGATTCCGATGCACCGAGTCAAAACGCCGCTTGAGGTCGATGTAGGCTGTGAGCAACCCACGACCGAACTCACGACGGCGTTCCACATTACTCGAAACGCTAGTATACGGTCTATTGTGACTGCAGAGTAAATCCAGGAATGCCCCAGTCCCTGATGCTCAGTAGGTGCTGGATCTGTTTCAGAAGAATATGGGCGAGAACTTGCCGGTATGCTGAGCAGTGTAATGCAACGGTAGTGCACAGTCCAATGATCCCATTTCCCCCTTCCAGAGAGGAAGACAACGCCCCTCAGCATGTCAGTGGGAATGGTGAGACTGCCAAATGGCAGTCAGGACTGTATGCAGGCCCCGAGCCAGAGGGTCACCCCCAGCCTTTAGCAGGTCAGGAGGGATATCACTTATGCCTGCAGGCTTTTCCCACTCTTCAGCTTGAAATCGCCAGCCTAACCTCTGTTAGGGTAGGAGGTTCTTCGCTGATGGTGGGACCGCACAGCACTGGACACGCTTGCATCCAGCTAACTGTGGAGGGTCCACCTGGTACAACTGTTTCAAAATACTCAGCCATATTCATGTAACCCCAACATGATCTGAGATGATCGTCCATCCGCGATCGGACTGCAGTCATCTGTGAGGAGGGCTTAGGTTCAGTTTCTCAGGGCTTGGTAGGCAGGGCGAAAGGTCATTACCAAGAAAATGGCCTTCGACCTCACTCAGCAAGAATCCTGATGGGACAGTTTCCCTTCTCCATTCTCAGCAGTATCCGAAGCCCTACACCACCATGGAACGACGCAAGCCTTGATTCCCATTCAAGCCGTGCCTGTGCGACACGCTTCAGGGCCTCTAATGTCTCCGGGGAGATGGATTCTGCCTGTCTGGCGTACGCACAAGTAATCCTGAGCTGCTTCGAGGGTTACGCGCTTGACGAATCCCACAGAGCAACGGGTCCATAGGTTGCCGGTTCTGTGAATCGGT
>NC_051397.1:67382-80539 GCF_015228065.2 Penaeus monodon
TCACTTGGACAGACTAAGGGAGGTGGAGTGTGCCCAGGGGTTTTCACCATGGCAGTCTTGACCGATTCCACAGAAACCGGCAACCTGATGGACCCAGTTGCTCTGTGGGAGTTCTTCAAGCGCGTAACACTCGAAGCAGCTCAGGAGTACATTGGCGTACGCCCAAGGACAAGGCAGAATACCATCTCCCCGGAGACATTAGAGGCCACTGAAGCGTGTCGCAAGGCACGGTGAATGGGAATCAAGGCTTGCGTCGTTCCATGGTGTGTAGGGCTCGGTTTACTGCTGAGAAGGAGAAGGAACTGTCCATCAGGATTCTTGCTGAGGAGGTCGAAGGCCATTTCTTGGTAAATGACCTTCGCCCTGCCTACCAAGCCCTGAGAAAACTGAACCCTAAGCCCTCCTCACAGATGACTGCAGTCCGATCAGCGGATGGACGGATCATCTCAGATCATGTTGGGGTTTTCAGAAATTGGGCTGAGTATTTTGAACAGTTGTACCAGGTGGACCCTCCAACAGTTAGCTTGGATGCAAGCGATGTCACAGTGCCTGTGCCGGTCCCACCCATCAGCGAAGAACCTCCTACCCTAACAGAGGTTAGGTTTCGATTTCCAAGCTGAAGAGTGGGAAAGCTGCAGGCATAAGTGATATCCTGCTGAACTGCTAAAGGCTGGGGTGAACCTATGGCTCGGGGCCTGCATACAGCCCTGACTGCCATTTGGCAGTCTGGTACCATTCCCCCTGACCTGCTGGGGGGCGTGGTCTTCCCTCTCTGGAAGGGGAAAGGGGATAAATTGGGACTGTAGCAACTACCGTGGCATTACACTGCTCAGCATACCAGGCAAGGTTCTCGCCCATATTCTTCTGAAAACAGATCCGCAGCCACCTACTGAGGCATCAGGGACTGGGGCAGTCTGGATTTATCCTGGCAAGTCCACAATTTGGGAACCTATACTAGCGCTTCGAGTAACTGTGGGAACGCCGTCGTGAGTTCGGTCGTGGGTTGCTCACAGCCTACATCGCCTCAAGAAGGCGTTTGACTCGGTGCATCGGGAATCGTTATGGAGATCCTGAGGCTCAGGGGAATTCCGACACAGATTATTGGCCTGATAGCAAGCCTCTATACTGGTACCAAAAGTGCTGTAATGTGTGGGGGGGGTATGTCGAACTTCTTCCCGTTAATTCGGGGGTGAGGCAAGGCTGTGTCCTTTGCACCAACACTTTTCAACACTTGTATGGACTGGATACTGGGCAGAGCTACTAGCCAAAGTCAGTGCAGAGCAACACTAGGAAATATTAAGGTCTCAGCCCTTGACTTGCCGACGATGGGTTGGGCCATCCTATTGATCCTTAGAATCACTTGTGGCGGCTCTTGATGCATTTAGCAATGAGGCGAAGCCCCTAGGCCTAGAGTCTCCGGACCAAGACCAAGATTCAGGACTTTGGGGGCCTGTTAGGGGAACCCGTTCAGTCGATCCATGCTTGCGGCGAGGACGTTGAAGTTACAGAAAGTTTTACATACTTGGTAGTGTAGTCCATACCTCTGGGTTGTCAGACCAAGAAGTCAGTAGAGGATTGGTCTGGAACAGGAGCCATGAACTCGATCAAACAAGAGCGTCTGGAGATTTGGGTGGCCTATGCAAAAGGGACCTAGCTGCGTGTCTTCAAGCCTTGATACTGCCAGTTTTGCTCTATGGAAGCGAACCAGGACGCTATCCAGTGTCTTGGAGTCTTTTTGATGCCTTTGTAACAGTCCCTTCGCCGGATCATGGGGTACAGTTGGCAGTACTGTGTCCAAACCCGGCGGTTACACCGTGAGACTGGCATGGGACCTGTTACTTGCATAATCGGGATCGCCAACTCAGGCTATATGGCCACCTAGCTCGCTTTCCTATGGACGGGCCCCGCCCATCAGGTGTTTTTCCTGCGAGACAACCCTGGGTGGAGGAAACCTGTGGGACGACCCAGGGGATCATGGCTTTGGGGGGGCTCGACGAGACCTGTCCCCGAGGAATTAGAGATGGGCCGTGTGCCTGCCCGGCGACTCGCCCCGAGGGATCCTCGTGGGCTGGAAGCGAAGGTTGGATGCGGCCATGCGCCCCTGTCGGCGTTAGCCCCTTGATGATGAGGATGATGATGAGTATCTATTTATCTATCCCTCTTCTATATATTATACATGTGTGTGTTGTGTGTGGGGTTGTGGTGTGTGTGTTTGTGATTGTGTGCGTGTGTGTGTATGTGTTCATATATATTATATACATATTATGTATATATAAAGAGAGAGAGTGTTGGTGAGGGGAGAGAGGGGGGAGAGAAAGAAAGAGATCCATAATACATACATACATACATATATATATACACAATGTATATCATGTTAATATCTGTTTACTAAACATGGATATACAATATGGGAAAAAAAACCCACAATACAAAAACTGGGCTACCCTGGTCATGTTCCCGACGCCGCGTTATATAAGGCACGGCGTACCTTCTACCACGACTCTCCTCCTAAAGAGACTCCTCAAATGCCCGTCCTCAGCCTGCCTACATGAGGAAACCTTTCTCTCCCTCGCCTTTCACCCTCTCAACTGCAGGCTGATCTTTCACAGTTGAACATCTTTTCCGTCGCAAAATGGTCCATACTAGCCCTCCTCCTCCTCGAAGGTGGGTCACCTATGCTGTCCTTGGCCTCCTGTGATAAGTAGTACTTGGCGAAACAGGCGCCAGTTTACCAAGCGTCTGTCTCAACATAAGAACGCTGATCCAGGGGACCAACAATAACGCCTCTTTGCCACAGTGGGACACTGGCCATCAGATGGACTGGTCAACAGCGCGGGTGTCTTTCCTCCGCCGATGTCCACTCCCGCAGACTGGTGGAATCTTCCCTTTTAAAGCTCTTGCTAATTTCAACTTGAACAGCGGCTTTTCTCCTGCTGATAGTCTCCTTGCTTCCCCTATCCTCCGCCTTTTACTGTATGGGCCGCCACCCGGGCATAGTCCGCCCGATCCTCCGACCTGATGAAACCTCCCTCGCTTTCGTTCGTCTGTCCTCACCTGCCCCGTGTTACCGCGTTGCCTCTCCTCCTCTCTTTTATACCCCCTCCTCTTCAGACCTGAAGATAGAATCGTGGTGGGTTTCGAAAACTGTAGTCTCACTTTCAAAAATCTAGTCTTGTATTGGGATTTTTCTTCCATTGTATCAGCACGGGAAAAGTGTTTTGTATTCAACATATAATACAATACAATAATCATAATATATATAATATATATATTATATATTATAATATACATTAAAATATAGGTGTGTGTGTGTTCTGTGTGTATTTAAGTATGATCACAAGAAAACACACACACATATAAATAAATACAAGCACACAACACACAAACACACATATATAATATGTGTGAAATTTAGTGTAGTATGATAATAATATATATATATAATATATATATATATATATTATATATATGTATATATATATGATATATATATACAGAGAGAGAAAGAGATACCTATGTATATGTGTATATATAAATACATATATATTTCATATCTAAATAATATATATATATTAAAATATATATATATATATATATATATGTATGCATATTATATACATAATATGTGTGTGTGTATGTGTGCGTTTTAAATACATATATAAATAAAGATAGATAAATAGATACATATATATATAATATATATATAATTTTTATATATATATATATAAAATATACATACCTATAGGTATTTATACTATGATATATAACATATATGTAAGTAACAATTACATATATATACCATATAAATGTTTTATATATATAAATATATATATGTATATATATGGATATAATATACATATATATGTATATTGTGTTTGTGTGTGTTTGTGTGTTTGTGTGTATGGGTATTGTGTGTGTGTCTTTTTATCAGTCTATTATATAACAAACACTCATACGCATATAATATTAAAATATATAATATATATATATATATATATATAATATATATATATATTTTTACATATACCTACAAAATAAATATATATATAAAATATAATATATAAAATTTTTATATATATATATATAATATTTTATATATATGGTTAAAATATTAAAATCTATATATTATAATATAAATATATGTATTTAAAACATAAAAATAATATATTATATATATTATATATATAATAATAATAATAGATAGATAGATAAAAATAGATATACATATAATGTATCTATATGTATATATATACATATATAACATACACACATACACACACAGAACACACATACATATTGGTTTATATATATATATATATATAATCTATTATGTATAATATATATTTATATATATATATATATATATATATATATATATATATATATATATATAAAATATTATATTATATATATATATATATATGATCCCGTGGGCTGGGAAGCGAAGGGTGGATGCGGCCATGCGCCCCGTCGGCGTTAGACCCTTGAGAGATGATGAATATATTGTATATATAATGTATATATATATAACATATAAGGGATGCATATATATAAAAATGTATATATGGCATATATATATGTATATATAAGACATTTTAAAATTAAAAAATATATATATGAATTACATAATATACTATATTGTAGGCGCGGGGCCGAGTGGTTAGAGCATCGATCAAGACTGTCACGACGGCAATCTGAGTTCGAGGGGTTTGAGTCACGGCCCGGGGGCGTGTTACCCTTTGGGCATGAACTCCACTCGATTGCCTACTAGCCACTGGGTGAAGCAAGCCAGCCCAAGTCCCTGCGGTTGCAGAACGGGTAAATAGAGATGATAACTGTATAAAAACCGGGCGAAGGCAACCCCCGGCAACCACCGCTTAAATTGCCAAGAAAAATCATGAAACCATGATGCCCAAAGTCTTGTTGGACAGGGCACTTTAAAAAAAAAAAAAAAAACATATCTACATAAAATAATACTATAATTGCATATAGTATAGTAGAGAGGGACAGATATATAGATATCTATGTATATATTAAAATATATATATAACTACCAAATATATATATGTATATTATAAAAAATATATGATAATTATCACAGACATATTATATATATATAAAATATATATAGTTTTTAAAAAATATATATTATATAGATAGATTTGGGTAGATAGATAGATAGATAGATAGGACAGAAAAAATAGATAGAAGAGAGGTGAAGAGATTAGACTAATAAAAATTTTACAGAAACATGCACTTTATATTTATTAATATATTTTATAATATTATATATATATATATATATTATTATATATATATATATTATAATATATATAAAATATATATATAATATATAATACCTACAACACAAACACAAAAAAAATGTAGTTGTATGATGCATATAAATAAAAATATTATAAAAAAATTTTTTAATACTAAAATTATTATAATATATATAATAATATAAAAATTATATATATATAAAATGGGCGGGGGTGGGTTTGGTGTGTGTGTGTTTTGTGTGGTATGTGTGTGGTGTGGGTGTGTCGGTGGTGTGTGTGCGTGGTGGTGTGTGTAGTGGTTATTATTTTATATATATTTTTTATAGTTATAAAATTATTCATTTATTTTTTTATAATTTTTTATTTAAAAATAACTTTCACGACCCCAAAAACCACAACACCCCAAATATTATTTTAATATTTATAGAAATATACATAATAAATATTATAAAATACTATATTTAAATATACATAAAAATATATTATCATAATAACACACACACGCATATAAACACACACCAGATATAATCTGTGTGGTTGGTGTGTGAAAAGACAATAACACAAAACACACAAATTTAACATACACACACGCTGCACATTTACACCATGTACGTACACACACACACAACACCCCACACAGATTACACACAGATAAACTACACCATCACACAAAAACCAAATACCCAACACACCAAAACACACACGCACTACAAAACACCACACACCACCACACACCAAATATAGCACACGCCACACACCCCACACAATAATTATGCCAACAAACAAAACCCCCATTTGTAATACCTTTTTAGATAGGGCCTATTTCACCCACACCAAAATACCCCCCCCAGAGATGCCACTAAGGATTTTGAGGTTTCGACAACCCATATAGTTACAGTACCCCCGTGGGGCCACTTGTAGCGACACTTCATCACTTACTTTTGCCACCCATATGCAAAGTTAATTATATTATATTTAAACAATAACACTACCCTCACATACCACACCTTTGCAGACATGCAACGGACGCGACTCCGCAGGCCTTCCGCTCCCGCCGCCCGTCGGAAACGATACATCCCCCCTCCATATTCTGAGACATCGCAACCCTTGGAGCCTAGTTCAATCTGAAAAAAGAGGGTCCCCTGCGAGCGACAGACAGAACCCTCGCCGCGCCCGGGACGAACCTCTGCCGTCATTTGTACACCTTCTTAAAAATTTATATTACAAACAAGCAAGAGGTTGTTTCCCCTTTAACGTTCCCAAGTTTTTCCGCATAAGCTAGACGGAGGGTCTACACTCTACCGCTCATCGGAATCGTACACACTCACCACACTCAACCCACACACTCACACACCACCAAACAATATATGCACCGCACACACACACACCCCCCACCACACCACACAAACACATAATTATGCACACACACCAAAAACACAAACAAAAACCACTCACACAAACACACACACATACAAATTGCACACACAAAATCAATATGCATAACCACCCACCACAACATACCCCACCCCCAACATAAATATCACCACCACATACATCTATTTTTGACCCCGACCGCCTGCCTCGCCCCAACCCCAAGGAGGCGGGCAGACGGGTTTAATACGGGGTCGTGAACACTGAACAGCTCAAGGGCACGAACCCACGGCCCCAAAAACCCCCGGAGGGGAAAACGCCAAAGTGGCGACAGGGCCGGGTAAACACAAAATGACAGTTTTTCTTTTTTTCCAAAGATTTCCCCGTACCTTTTCTAAGGAAAATACGGGGGGGGAAAACCAGCATGCCCCAACAGCACAATAAGTTTAAAAACGGGCAAACCGGTTTTTCAGGTAAAAGGGCACCCGAGGTCTTCACAGGAGCGCACCAACTGGTTTCTGGGGCTTGTTCCCCCGCCCCTCCGCTCACGCAGCGCGATTTTTTGCCAGGCCCCCTTATTTAAACTGCCGGTCACCTTTTTCATTTTTAAAAAATTTTTCGCACGAAAAAAGACCCACGGGTAGCCTTCCCCCCTATCAAGCGCGACCGTCTGCTTGACATACCAAAACCCTGAAAAAAACGCAGAAATTTTAAATTAAAATAGCCTCGGGAAAAACAAAATTTTTTCAAAAAAAAGAAAACGAAATTTTAAAATCAGTTTAGAAACACAAAAATTTTTCATCCAGGGGGTTTTCTTCGCTCTTGGGGGGTCGTCTGGAGGGGGTTTTCGGCGGTTAGTTTGGCTGGCCCCAAGGGTTCTTCTGCCCCAAGCCCTGGCCATGGCCCTTTGCGCTGTGCATCGCCCCCCCCGCCAAATTTTCGTCCTCACTGGTAACGTCTGCCACGTCCTCATCTCCGTACTGGGGGCAAACTCATTTCTTTTTTTCACCATGGCCCCAGGAGTAGTTTCCGGCCCAGGTAACACCCAGCCGTGCCCCAAGCCTCGAGGAAGTCAGGCAACGGCCCCACACCAACCAATCCTTGCTCCCCGACGCCCTTTCTAGACGCTCCACCCCCAACGTAACCCAGTTTTGCCCCCAAACTGGCCCCTTTTGGGCCTATCGGGAATTAGCTACCAACACTGTAACTAACCCCCTCCCTGGTCCAACAACTCCCCCCAAACCCGCTACCCCATCACCCGCTGCGGGTTTTTGGAGGGCCCCAGGGGGGGCCCTCTATTTCAGCATCTTTTGACAGTCGACACGGATTCTAGACTTGCCCTGGGGGAAAGGGGTGCAGTCGCTCAGCCAAAAATACCCTGCACAGCCAACCTCTGGAAGAAAGGGAATCTTCCCCGTGCACCCCTCACAGCTTCCGCCCAAGGTGACCACCCTTCTCGTGAGGAGTAAAGGGCCCCAGCAAGCAGTCTGTCCAGACGGCCACATACAGGGCAGCCCGCACCGGCTCCCCCACGCAATACGAGCCTCCACGGGCCCCTTGAGCTGACCAAGCCCGTGACACCCACAGTCTCTGTGGTGCGTTGGAAGTGATAGTGGTAACAATCAGGCCGCATAGGGGTTCTCAGCCCCAGTGTCCCCCTGTCAGGCGGCATGGTTCCCCCTTTTGAGCCCTCCACGCATCGGCTGGTTTCGGGAAGGTTACCCAAAGTGGGGCCGGGAAAAAGAGGACGGGGGGTTTCGGCCCTTTTCCAGCCTTTTCCACCTTACCCCTTCCTTTAAACCTTAGGACAGAGCTCGGATGGTGACCAACCCGCCAAGTCCTTGGGACACGCTGGAAGGCATAGAATCTGTCCGGTTGAGAGGAGGTTTTCCGCTCCCTCTGACACTGATTTCGTCTGTGCCCCACCTCTCCCAGCCCCAACACAAGCCTTTGGGAAGTTCTGGGCTCACCTCCTCAATGTATTATCTCCACTTTTGCCTTCCGGCCCGGAGGTCATGGCGGGGTGAGCAGCGGCCCTAGGCCACTCGTTTCTTTGGAAGCCTGAACTCCCAAGGGGCCCCCGCCAGCGGCACCTGCAGGTCCCAGGGTGGCCCGTTTACGAGATTTGCAGTGCTGGTCCTGTAAAGGTCAACAAAGAAATCACGGGCCAGGACCACGATCAAACTTCCGCAGCCAAGGTAAGACCCCCTTACCAGCGCCTCCACCCCTCCGCGCCAGTGGGACAGTTCTCGCCACGTCACGAGTCCGTTTTCAAGTGGGCCCCATATACTGGCCTGGTGGTGGTGCCCGAAAAAGGGTTTCAAAAAACCTCCGCCCCGCTGGTGTAAGAGGGGATGTTGAATGCCGGCAGAGCCCCAACATTCCACCGGGGGCCCCTTAGTGCGTTACCAGGCAGGGCCCCTTTCTTCTTTTCCAGCCCTGCGCGATGCCAGCATTTAAATTTGGGCGAATTTTGCCTCCCCGGCCACCTTCCCGTCGTACCAGCGGTTCGCTTCACGAATGTCTGGAGGCGAGGGGTGCAGGGGGAGAACGCGTGCCATGAAAAAACACACCTGGGGGGGAGGAAGGGGGTGAGGGAGGCAAAGAGGCGGGTGACGGGTCCGAGTTTGCCGCACCATACCCCAAGGGAGCGGTCCCAGGGTCCCCAGCCTTTGCAGCGACCATGGTGCGAACGACGCTGCGAGGCCCGGGGGTTTTTGCCACGGACCCCAGCAGACCCCAGTAAATTGGAAATCTGGTCTGTTTCCCCGAACTCGGCTGCCTTCCTGTTTCAACGTTTCACCTGTGACGCCGCCCTTTCCTCCTTACTTCCTCCCAAGGGCCTGAACCCCGCCCTTCAGAGCTGCACCCCCTCCATCGTCATCTTAGCGTTGAGGCCTTTTCGGGTACGTGATTTCCCTCTTCACAGATGAAGATTTCTCTGTAGCAACCCCAACAAGTTGGCAGAAAAGTTTCCCCTTTCCCCTTGCCGCAATCGACGAGATGGTGCGCCTGCTCGCTGCCCCGTGCCGTTTTTGCCCTTTGGCCATTTCCTCCCCCATACCCGGCCCGCATGGCAGGTCAGGCCATCTGGGGCGGTTTACCTCACTGGCCTGCCTCGTCATAGCCCCTCTTCCCCATGGGTGCCGCCCTTTTTGGGCCCATGTAAACGGCGCGCTACTGCCCAAATCCCACTCCTGACACAAGGTTTGCCACCGCCTCGTCTCCTGCCACCAACCAAGGCAGGTAGGCAGACGGGTGTTATATACAGGGGCGTGAACAAACAGCTCCAAAAGGCACCCAAAACCACAGGTCCCAAAAAAACCCGGAGAGGAAAAGCCCAAATGGGGAGGGAGGGCCGAAGTAAACCAAAAGACAGGGCTTTCCTTTTTTCACACAATTTTTTTACCGTACACTTTTTATAGGCACAATACAGGGGGAAACCCCGGCAAAGCACAATACAGCTTATAACAGGGCAACACCAGGTTTTTCTCAGGTCAAAGGGCACACACGGGTTTCCGGGAGCAGACCCAACTGGCCCCGGCTTTTTCCCCCCCCTCCGTCACAGCCAGTGCGTCATTTTCCAGGTCCCTTATTAACCAGCCCAGGCATCCTTTTCATTTTAAAAAATGCAAAACCCATTAAAATATTAATCAAAACCTAAAAGGTTTGCAGGGGAACCCCCCCCCCCTTTTGCCTTTTCCCTTGTTTCCTCCCCACCCCAGCAAGTTTTTCAATATTTTTTCTCTCACTAACCCAAAAAACTTAATTTCCGTTCAAGATGTCCAAACGGGCTTTACAATTTATTTATCTCACACTTCACTTCGTTTCTTCCTTAAATTAATAGTGTACTGTTATAAAAACCAATTTTAAAACTATTGATTTTTTCCCACACAATACACACACACACGCATACCACACACACATACACACACACCACACACACACCCAAAAACACACACAAACACACACACCCTATATATATATATTATATATATATTATATATATTATATAATAAAATAATTTTATATATATATAAAATATAAAATTATTTTTAATATAATAAGAAAAAAATATATAAAAAACTTTTTTTTTTAAAAAATAGAAACCACTGGCACACAAGGTCAGTATGTATATTTAAATTTTTACCATTTTCTTATTTATTTATTATCATTTAACATTTTTTGCCATGCAGCAAAAAAAAGGGCGCCTCTGCCTCCGGCATTTCGTCGATTTTTTTTTGACACAGACCGTCGACTTCGTTTTTTTGCTTTTAAATTTTTGGAATTATCGGATTTTCGAATTTTTGCCCAGCGAGTAAGTTTATTTTTCTGGATGATAAAAGACAAAAATAGGCAATCTTTAACTGATGCATGCTCTTGGAAAGTAAATATCAGTGAAATGGAGCTGGAACGTGATTTGCTTTTAATGAGATGGGCCGCGTCTTTTTTGGGTTTGCATAAATTTACGTTATGATTATTCTTCCATTATCCCCATATCATCTCTCCCATCAAACCCCCCATTTCTTTCATCATTATCGTATAATTATCAGCAAAGCACTAACACGTATATCATAATATAAAACTTTAATTACTCTCATCATCTCAATCCTCATCACCATCGTCCACACATCATCGTCATCCATTTTAATCACCTGATAGATGAGCGTCATTTTCATCACCGCATACCATCATAAAAACACCCCCCCTTTTTCACCATACTCACCCCGCCATCATTTCCCCACCAAAATATCTAAAAAATAAATTTCCCCTAACCTCAAATCAGTACATAATACCTTCACCTTACATCTCACACCATCTCGTCACTATCCCATTACCAAAACCCATATCACCTCTAATCATCACAACACTTATTCATAATATCACCCTAATCATCATCATTTTCCCCACACACCATCATATCACCATCTAATCAACTCCTCTATTATCATCATCACCATAACACATCATCATTCATGGTCATCATCACCATAAATCATCATTGTCACTTTCACACCATCATCATCACCCTCATAAAATCACTACGTCATTTTCCCCTCATCACCATCACCAATATGGTATATATATTTATATATATATATATATATTATAAATAAATATTTTAAATTTAACTCTTCTAGAAGAATTGCATTGCCAAAAACGCCCCCAATTGCTCCAATAAAAATCTGGGAAAAAACGAAGCATTACATTACGGGGCAAAGTGAGTTTGAACTATTTTTTCCCAATTTACTATGGTTTTGAGTGTGGGTGTGAAGTAGATATATAAAATATATATAAAAAATTTTTTATATAGAAATAGATAGAAATAGAAGATGAAGATGATAGATAAAAATGTACACACACACAAAACCACACACACACACACCACACACACACCCAAAACAAATATATATATATATATATATTATAATATAATATATATAAAATAAAAATATATATATATGGATATATTGTAATAAAAATTAATTAAATTTTAAAATTAAAATTTTATATAATTATATATATATATATATTTTAAAAATGTTTGGGAAATATTATATATATGTATAATGTATATATATAATATGTATATATATTTTATGTATATATATATTTATTTTATTAATATATATATAAAAATATATGAAAGAGCATATGTATATTTATTGTAATATATATATATTATTAATGCAGGATGTCTGTATAATAAAGCCCCATAATTTTTTTTTAATATGGAAAACACACACAAATACACCCAAAATACACACACTGCACATACACACACACACACACAACATAACACACACACCCAAAACACCATACAAACCACCCCAACACACACACACACACACACACACCCACAATATATATATTATATAATATATTATATATAAATATATATACATACACAACAATCATACATGAATCTCCCCTCTCTCCTCTCTCTCTTTTCTCTTATATATATATATATATATATATATATATATATATATATTATATATATTAACAACAATATGTGTGTGTGTTGTGTGTGTTTTCCTTTTAAAATATAATATATATATATAATATATATTTATATATTAAAATATTAATATATTAAAATTTTTATAATATTTACTAAAAATATATTATATTTTATTTTTGATATATATAAATATAACACACAAAAAACCCCCCATGAGTTTTTATCTCTTTCTCTTATTTTGTGTGGTTTTTATATGTACACCAACCACAAACACACTCATACACAAACAACACACCACCGAAATTTCCCCACACACCCCACACACATAAACCACGTGCAAGTGGGTGAGTATATATAACATTTTATATATATAATATATATAATTTTAATTTTTATATAATATATTTTATAAAATTTTATATAAAAGTATTTTATTTTTGTATATATAAAACATACAAATATCAGCACAAACACAACATAACACATAATTAACACACACACACACACACACAAAACCCCACAAACACACAAAAACACAC
>NC_051397.1:80639-88139 GCF_015228065.2 Penaeus monodon
ATTTTTTTTTTAATACAAAATGTTTGTTAACAACTAAATATATATATATATATAATAGTATATATATTATATTATATATGAATATATATATTGTAACAACATATTTATATATAATATATTATATATTATATATATATATATATATATATATATATATATATATATATATATTGTTACAGAGTCCTAAAATATACGGAACTCTACTTTGCTGAAACAGCAAAGTTAACCTTGTAAACCTTTTCCGAAGTATTCCCGTTTTCTAGCGATCAGCTGTTTTTAACAGTTCTGGGTTTAGATAGTGACCGGGGGACGGTGGTGAAACAAGAACATCTCTGAGGGTACTTGCGGAAAGGGCACTTCTAGGGCCATATATATACTAAATATTTGTTAAATAGATGTCAAGAGCTATGATTTGTTCCAACTTCAATCCAAATAAATTAACACATAGTAAAAGGTACAGATTGTAAAAATATTCGATTATTTTGCCAGAGGGCTGCTCTGGCAGACTGAAGCATTCTTTTATGTATTTTTTTCCTATTTCACACTTTTGTTATATTCATTAAACCTTTGTTATTGGTAACAGTTTATTATGAGTCCTTATTATTAGAAACAAAAATGATTTTACGAAGGATAATGCTCCGTGAACAAAGAGGAATGAAAGTGATAAGGAGAAATGATAACGAGTGGTGAGCATAATGAGCAGAAAGGAAATTTCATTAGTGTATAATTAACAACTCATATACCTATATGTAACAATATATATATATATATATATATATATATATATGTGTGTGTGTGTGTGTGTGTGTTATATATATATATATATATATATATATATATATATATATATATATATATATATATATATATATATGTATGTATATATATATCACATATATGTTTTTTATATAAATATATTTATTTATTACATATATATATATATATATATATTATATATTACATATATATACTTATATATTCATATATATTGCATATATTTGTGTGTGTGTTGTGTGTGTGTGTGTGTCTGTGTGTGCGTGTGTGTGTGTGGGTGTGTGTATGTGTGTGTATGTGTGTGTATGTGTATATATATATGTGCATAATATATATATTATATATATATATATATATATATATATATATATATATATAGTACATATTGTATGTATGTTTATATTATAGTTATATATATATTATATATATATATATATATATATATATATAATATATATATAATATATATTGCTACGCCAGTGGGTCTTTGTCTCTGTGCGAAACATGTGTTAACATGAAAAGGATGACCTGGGCATGTGTTAACATGAAGGGACCTGGGCAAACATGACGCACCTGGCTGTGAGCGGAGGAGCGAAGGAACAAACCAGGGGAGACGCAGTTGGGTGCTGCTCCTGTGAAGACCTCGTGTGTGCCCTGGTGACCTGATAAACTTTGTGTTGCCCTGTTATAAGCTGTATTGTGCTGTGTGACATGCTGGTTTCCCCCCTGTATTGTGCCTATAGAAAAGTGTACGGGTAAATAACTTGTGGAAATAAAGGAAAGACTGTCATTTATGTCAGTTTATGTCCTGCCCTGCCTCGCCACGTGGCGTTTCCCCTCGTGGTGTTCTGGGACGCTGTGGTGCTCGGTGCCTCTTGGAGCTGTTCAGTGTTCACGACCCTGTGGATAGCACGCCGTCTGCCTAGCCTGCCTTGTGTTGGTAGCAGAGAGACGAGGCGACCGGCGTAACAAATGGTGTCAGGAGTGGGATTTGTGATATTTGATCAGTGACGCGTCGATTTATCATGTCGTCCAAAGATGGCGGCAGCCATGAGGGAGAGGAGGCTATGACTGAGGCAGGCACGAGTGAGGTGAAGCCGAGCCAGATGGACCTGATCACTGCCATGCTGGCCGGTATGAGGGAGGAAATGGCACAAAGGGCAGAAGAGCAGGCACAGAGGGCACACGAGCAGGCGCACCATCTCATCGAGATGCAGGCAAGGAAGGCAGAGGAACAGTTCTGCCGACTTGTTGAGGTGCTACAGAGCAATCTTGCATCTGTGAAGATGGAAACTCAGCAGTACACCGACAAGGCCTGCAACAGCGTGAAGAGTGAACTGATGGAGGAGGTGCAGACTCTGAAGGGCGAGGTTCAGGGCCTGAGGGAGGAAGTGAAGGAGGAAAGGCGGCGTCACGAGGTAGTAACGTTGCAAGCAGAGAAGGCAGACGAGGTTCTGGCAACAGATGCCAGAGTGTCAGATTTACTGGGGTCTGCCTGGGGTCCGTGGCAGGAAACTCCCGGGCCTCGCAGCGTCGTGTCGGAACCAGTGGTCGCTGCAGAAGGCTGGGGACCCATCGGAACCGCTCCCTTGGGTATAGATGGCGGCAAACTCGGACCCGGTCAACCCGCCTCGTTGCCTCCCTCACCCCCTTCCTCCCCCCCAGGTGTGTTAGTTCACGGCACGGGTTCTCCACCCTGCAGCCCCTCGGCCTCCAGACATTCTGTGGAGCGTAAGCCAACTGAGTACGACGGGAAGGTGGCCTGGGAGGCATATGTCGCCCAATTTGAAATGCTGGCATCTGTCCAGGGCTGGAGCCAGGAAGAGAAGGCCCTGCAGCTGGTAAAAGCGCTAAGGGGCCCCGCGGTGGGAGTGTTGGGTCATATGCCGCCATCCCAACATGCCTCTTACACCAGCGTGGCGGAGGCTTTGAAACGCCGTTTTGGGCACCACCACCAGGCCGAGGTATATCGGGCCCGCTTGAAGAAGCGGACTCGTGAGCGTGGCGAGACACTGTCCCAGCTGGCGCAGGATGTGGAGGCGCTGGTAAGGAGGTCGTACCCTGCAGCTGCAGAAGAGATGATCGTGGTCCTGGCCCGCGATTTCTTTGTTGACGCTTTGCAGGACCAGCAGCTGCAAATCTACGTCAAGCAGGTGGCGCTGGCGAGGGCCTTGGAGTTCGAGGCCTTCCTGAAGGCAACCAGTGGCCTAGGGCCAGCTGCTCAGCCCCGCCGTGACCTCCGGGGCCGGAAGGCTAAAGTGGAGAAGGTAGCGTTGAGGAAAGTGAGCCCGAGCACTTTCCAAGGCTTGGGTTGGGGCTGGGAGGAGGGCACAGACGTAGTCGTGTCGGAGGGAGCGGAGAACACGTCCTCTCAACCGGACGGATTCTGATGCCTTCCAGCAGTGCTGCAAGGACTGTGGCAGGTATGGTCACCATCCGAGTGCATGTCCTAAGGCTAAGGAAGTGGTACAGGCGGAAAACTCGGACAGGCTGGAGAAGGGGGCCGAAACCCAGCCGTCCTCGGTTCCCGGGCCCCGACTTGGGTAAGCTGCCGTCGAACCAGCATGATGCAGGTGGAGGGCTCAGTAGATGGGAAGCCATGCCACCTGACAGTGGAAACGGGCTGAGAAGACCCTAGTGCGGCCTGATATGTTGGCCACTATGCGACTTCCAGACGCACCACAGAGACTGTGTGGTTGTCACGGGGCATTGTGTGCAGCTCAAGGGGCCAGTGGAGGCTCGTATTGGCGTGGGCAGCATGGTGCAGCGGCTGCCGGTGTATGTGGCCGATCTGGACGAGCACTGCTTGCTGGGCCTTGACTACCTGACGCAGAGTAAGGCGTGTGTCGACTTTGGACGGAAGCTGGTGAGGGTGCACGGTGAAGATGTGCCCTTGCTTCCAGAGGTTGGCTGTGCAGAGGTAGTTACGGCTGAGCGACTGCACCTTGCCCCCAGGACAGAGTCTAGAATCCGGTGTCAACTGTCAAGAGTGATGCGTGGAGTAGAGGGCCTCATGGAGCCCATCCAAAACCTGCAGCTGGCTGATGGCGTAGCGGTTGGGCAGAGCCTTGTTGGACCAGGGGAGGGTTAGTTACAGTGTTGGTAGCTAACTTCTCCGATAAGGCCCAGAAGGTGCCAGCTGGTGCAAAGCTGGGCACTTGTGAGGAAGTGGAGCGTCCAGAAGAGTCGTCGGGGAGCGAGGAGTTGGTTGTTGTGGGGCCGTTGCCTGACTTCCTCGAGGACTTGGCGCACCGGAGCGCCGTTAACCTGGCGGAGGTGCACCGACGAGTGCGTGGCAAGCTCAATGTAGCCGGCCATGCCATGAAGGAGACCTATGACCGGCGCATGAGGGAAGTGAGGTACAACATAGGTAACAGAGTGTGGCTGCATAACCCGCGTCGGAAGCGAGGGCTCTCGCCGAAGCTACAGAGCCCCTGGGAAAGGCCATACACGGTGGTAGCGGCCCTTTCTGATGTCACCTATCGATTTCGCAGATGGCGAAAACGACCGTCTGTTGTCCACGTGGACCGGCTGTGGCGTTACCATGGGCCAGGAAGCTACTCCTGGGGCCATGGTGAAAAAAGAAGATGAAGGTAGCCCCAGTAGCGGCGATGAGGACGTGGCAGACGCTGACCGAGATGAGGACGAGCATTTGGACGGTGAGGGCGATGCAACAGACGTCAGTGGTGACCATGAGCCAGGTCTTGGGGCAGGAGATACCACTCTGGATGCCACTGCCAATCTACCGCCGCCCACACCTCCTCCAGAGCGACCCCAGCGAGAGCGAAGAAAGCCGCGCTGGATGAAAGATTTTGGTGTTTCTGAGAACTGATTTTCAATTACGGTTATTTTGTTTGAAAGAATTTTGTTTGTTCCTGAGGACTATTTATTTACATTTTCTGTAGTTTGTTTCAGGTTTAGGTATGTCAGAGCAGACGGGTCGTCTGCTTGATAGGGGGGGGGATAGTGCTACGCCAGTGGGTCTTTGTCTCTGTGCGAAACATGTGTTAACATGAAAAGGATGACCTGGGCATGTGTTAACATGAAGGGACCTGGGCAAACATGACGCACTGCTGTGAGCGGAGGAGCGAAGGAACAAACCAGGGGAGACGCAGTTGGGTGCTGCTCCTGTGAAGACCTCGTGTGTGCCCTGGTGACCTGATAAACTTTGTGTTGCCCTGTTATAAGCTGTATTGTGCTGTGTGACATGCTGGTTTCCCCCCTGTATTGTGCCTATAGAAAAGTGTACGGGTAAATAACTTGTGGAAATAAAGGAAAGACTGTCATTTATGTCAGTTTATGTCCTGCCCTGCCTCGCCACGTGGCGTTTCCCCTCGTGGTGTTCTGGGACGCTGTGGTGCTCGGTGCCTCTTGGAGCTGTTCAGTGTTCACGACCCTGTGGATAGCACGCCGTCTGCCTAGCCTGCCTTGTGTTGGTAGCAGAGAGACGAGTCGACCGGCGTAACAATATGTATGTATGTATGTGTGTGTGTGTATATGTATATATATATAATATATATATATGTATGTATATATATATATATATATATATATATATATATATATATATATATATATATATATATATATATATATATATATATATACATATATATATATATTATATTATATATATAATATCATAATATGATATTATATATATATATAGCTAACAGAAAGTTTGGAAAAATAAACAGTATGTTCTCTTTTGAATATATTTCACAAGTTATCACAGATGTGAAATACATAGACTTTTTGTATGCCCAGAAAAAGCTTTAGGAAGTCGTATAAACACCATGATGATCATAAAGTATGAAGATCAAACAGAACTTGAAAACATATTGATAGATTTTCACACGGGATATCTCACACTATTCCCTGCATATTCAATAAAATTCGTTACAAAAATAAATTACATTAACTAAATAACTTTTATTACGTTTACAATTTAAAAATTGGGATTATTCACTGTGTTTTTTCAACAGTCTTGTAGGAATATAAATTGATTTAATCCACACTCTATAACATATATGAGTCTAAATCGAAATGACTAGTTTCACTTTCTTTAGAAAGGTGAAATTGTTATGTGTAAGATCGGAAGTCGAAATACCTCCTTTGTGAATAGGCCTGCATCTATAGTTCAAACATTTCTTGTATAGTTCATACGCCTGGGGAGACTGACAGAACAAAATCCCTAAATAGGTTTTCGAGTCACGCCACACTTGATACATTCTTGTTAAAGTTCTGCCTCGATGATCTGTTCATTTTCATGTGCAGTATAAAATCCCACTAGGATTTCAAAGGTCCTAGCGCTCGTATCACTAACATAGCTTTTAATGCTCTCATGACTATCTTTAAATAATAAAAATAGAATGATCTTTGTCACTCAATATAAAAGTCCAAAATGCTTACAGAACCATCATTATGGGGATACTTAATAAGGAATATATTTAAAAGGCAAAAAAAACTATATTTCCAATAATTTAATATTTCCAAGCAAGTAACACAATAATCGTGTAGATCTACAAAAGGACCTGACCAATCCTTCGAATATGTGATGAAAAGTCACGCAGCACCGTAGAAGGAATATTGTTTTTGGCACAAGGAAATTGAATGTCCTTTGGGGATCTAACATCAATAGGTACCTGAGTCAGATAACTAGGTACTCTTGACTAAATTGACTCAATAAGTAGGTAATAATCACGAGGGAGACAATATCCAAGTGTATGACATGTTTAGAGAAAAAAATAAGTGCATAAACACATTAAGTGATGAATGTGTATATATACACATGATATGAGATACATGTGTTTGCATGTCTTACTGTAGACACAAACACACACTGAGGCACATACATTTATATTAAGTGAGCATCATTCACCAGTGTCGTGATGAAGGTGAGAATCAGCACCAAAATAAGCCCCAGGTTTCCCCTCTCATGTCTAGCACCTCCGAAAGAGAGCAGGCACTCCTTGGAAACGTTCCAACACTTCATGGCACTGCAAAAATGATGTGACAACTACATCACAGCATTCAAACGCCACGTTCGCAGGGCAGTGTGTTCCCATGGTACTCTTTTCCTTATTATTATCGTTACATCAATTCCATCTTTTCCCTTCATCACTTCACTCTCAGAGCAGCTGATCTCTCGGGAAACAGCGCCAGAGTAAAAAAAATAATCTTCGCATAATCAACGTCCCTCTCTTGTTCTCTCTCACTCTTTCTCCAGAATATCCAGAAAAGAGAAGCAACCGAAGAAGAGTCTCCTAGTCATCCTCCGGACTCGGTGTAGGATCGAGCTGTCGTCACATCACTCCTTCAGGACAAAGCACCGCGATTTCCCCGTTGAGATCCTCAAGGCTTTCGAGGATTTTGCTGGTAGTCCAGGGATTCATGCTTCCGTTGACGCTCGTGCTCGCCCTATGGAGAGATGCTCTTGCGGAGGAAAGGCTCGCGCCTTCTTCTTGGAGTGGCCCTTCAGCGAGGAGCTTCCTTCGACCGCCTCCTGCGACGAGGGCCCACGAAGGGTAAAGGTCGAGGACTCGGTGTCCGGAGGGAGGACGAAGTGGAGTAGGGAAGGGAAGAGGACGAAGATGAGGAGGGGCAGGTGGTGCTATTCGTGTGCATCGCGGGGGGGGACAGCCCCTGGTTGGGCTGGCGATAGAGATTACATTAGATGTACAGGGCTCATAAGATATATAATATATGTGTGTGTGTGTGTGTGTG
>NC_051397.1:90013-97513 GCF_015228065.2 Penaeus monodon
TCGGGAGGGGAGAGCCGCCCACCCCACTGTACAGCCCGGAGGCTTTGGGGGGGAAGGAGAACAAAACACTCGGTGTCTCGGAGCAGACGGGTTTATTTTTTATTTTTTTGTACCACAATTGGTGAAAAATGCGTTTTGATTGTTTGCGAAGCGCAAATCAGTGAGCCACTTGTTTCGTGGGGCCCTTCGGGTACTCCGTGTCTCTTTCGAATAAAATTAAAAATACGGGTCCGATTTTAAAAAAAAGAACGTAAAACTTAAAAAAAGTTTTTAAAAAATTATGAGTTTAAAAAGGGGGAAATGTAAAAACAGAAGGATTTGGTATTTATTATGGGGAGAAACAGCCAGCCCCGGAAGGGCAGGGTAAGCTCGTTAAGAATTAAAAACTAAGGGTAGCATATCGTTTTGTGGTTAATCGGCAAGGGTTACATAGGAGGGGGTTCCTCAGCGGTGGGCATTATATATATATATAATTATTAATATATATATATAAAATTTATATGTGTGTTGTGGTGGGTGTTGTGTGTGTGTGTTGTGTGTTGTGTTTTTGTTTGGGGTGTTGGGTGGTTTTTGTTTTGGTGTGTGTGTGTGTGTATTTTTACATAATGGTCCCTATATTAATATATCAATGTGCATATATAAAAATATAAAATATATTATATATATTATTAATATTACATATAATATATATATATATATTATATTTATATATATGTATAAAATTATTTGAAAAAATATATAATTATATATATATTATATATTATATAATTTTATATATATATATATATAAATATATATATATATTGTTACAGAGTCTAAAAATAGGGAACCTACTTTGCGAACAGCAAAGTTAACCTTGTAAACCTTTTTCCCGAAGTATTCCCTTTTTCTAGCGATCAGGTTTTTTACAGTTCTGGGTTGATAGTGCCGGGGGGGGTGTGAAACAAGAACATCTTGGGGTACTTGCGGAAAGGGCACTTCTAGGGCCATAATATACTAAATTTGTTTAAAAGGTCAAGAGCATGATTTGTTCCAATTCAATCCAAAAAATTTAAAACATAGTAAAAGGTACAGATTGTAAAAATATTCGATTATTTTTCCAGAGGGGCTGCTCTGGAGACTGAAGCTTCTTTTATGTATTTTTTTCCTATTACACTTTTTTATTATTAAACCTTTGTTTTGGGAAAGTTTTTTATGAGTCCTTATTTTTAAAACAAAAAGTTTTACGAAGGATAATGCTCCCTGAACAAAGAGGGAAGAAAATGATAAGGAGAAATGATAACGATGGTTTTAGCAAATGAGCAAAAGGAAATTTCATTTGTGTATAATTTAAAAAACCCATATACCTATATGTAACAAAATAAAATATATTTAATTATTATTATGGTTGTGTGTGTGTGTGTGTTTTTGTATATATATATAATATATAATATAATAATATATAAATATATATATATATATAATATAATGTATGTATAATTATATATATATGTAATATTATATAAAATATATATATTTATAATAATAATAATTAATATATAATATATAATGATTTATATATAATCACATAATTTTTTTTATATAAATATATTTATTTATTACAAAATAATAATATATATTTATATTACAATATATACTTATATATTATTTATTGAAATTATTTGTGTGTGTGTGTGTGTGTGGTGTGGGGTTGTGTGCTGTGTGTGTGTGGGGGTTAGGTGTGTATGTGTGTGTATTGTATAATATATTGCATATAATATATATATATATATATATATATAACAATAAAAATATATATATATACATATAGTATGTAGTTTATATAAAAATATTAATATATATATATAATAAAATTATATATTATATATTATATATATATATAATTGCTACGCCAGTGGGTCTTTGTCTCTGTGCAAAAAAATGTGTTAAATAAAAGGATGACCGGGAGTGTTAACATGAAGGGCCCTGGGAAAAAACTGCGCACCGGCTGTGAGCGGGGGGCAAAGGGAACAAACCAGGGGAGAGCAGGGGGGTGCTGCCCTGTGAAGCCTGTGTGTCCCCCTGGTGACCTGAAAAACTTTGTGTTCCCCTTTATAAGCTGTATTGTGCTGTGTGACATGCGGTTTTCCCCCCTGTATGTCCCAAAGAAAAGGTAGGGTAAATAACTTGGGGAAAATAAAAAAGACTGTCTTTTATGTCGTTATGTCCTCCCCGCCTCCCCAAAGGGGCGTTTCCCCGTGGTGTTCGGGGACGCGTGGTGCTGGGTCCCTTTGGAGCTTTTCAGTGTTCACGACCCTGTGGATAGCACGCGTCTGCCTGCCTGCCTTGTTTTGGGTAGCAGAGAGACGGGGCCCCGCCGTAAACAAATGGTTCGGGAGTGGGTTTTGTGATATTGATCAGTGACGCCGATTTATCATGTCGTCCAAAAAGATGGCGGCACCCATGAGGAGAGGAGGCTATACTGGGGCAGGCACGAGTGGGTGAAGCCGACCAGTGGCCCTGATCACTGCCTTGGGGCCGGGGTTAGGGAGGGGAAAGGCAAAAGGGGGCAGAAAGCAGGACAGAGGGCACACGAGCGGCGCCCATCTCTCGGATGCGGGAAGGGAAGGCAGAGGAACAGTTCTGCCGACTTTTGAGGTGTCAGAGCAATCTTGCATCTGTGAAGAGGAAAAACTCAGCAGAAACCCGACAAGGCCTGAAACAGCGTGAAGAGTGAACTGATGAGGAGGTGCAGACTCTAAAAGGGCGAGGTAGGGCCGAGGGAGGAATGAAGGAGGAAAAAGGGCGGCTCACGAGGTAGAACGTTGCAAAGCAGAGAAGGCAGCGAGGTTTCGGAACAAGCCAAGTGTCAGATTACAGGGTCTGCCTGGGGTCCGTGGCAGGAAAATCCCGGGTCGCAGCGTCGTGGGTCGGAACCAGTGGTCGCTGCAGAAGGCTGGGGACCATGGGAAAACCGCCCCCTTTGGGTTAGATGGCGGAAAAAAACTGGACCCGGTAAACCCCGCCTCGTTGCCCCCTCCCCCCCTTTCCCTCCCCCCCAGGTGTTTTAGTTCACGGCACGGGTCTCCACCCTGCAGCCCCTGGGCCCTCCGACATTTGTGGGAGGTCCCAAAAACTGAGTCGGGAAGGTGGTTTTGGGAGGATATGTCCCCCAATTTGGAAATGCTGGCATCTGCCGGGGGGTGAGCCGGGAAAGAAAAGGGCCCTGCAGGGGTAAAAGCGCTAAGGGGCCCCGCGGTGGGAGTTTTGGGTCATAGGGCCCCCAAACCCCAAAATGCCTTACCCCCCAGCGTGGCGGAGGCTTTAAAACGCCTTTTTGGGCAAAACCACCGGGCCCGAGGTTTTTGGGGCCCGCTTGAAGAAGCGGACTCGTGAGCGTGGGGAACACTGTCCCAGGGGCGCAGGATGTGGAGGGCGCTGGTAAAGGGGGTCGTACCCTGAGTGCAGAAGGATGATGTGGTCCTGGCCCCGATTTTTTTGTTGACGCTTTGCAGGGCCCAAAGGAAAAAATAGTCAAGGGAGGGGGCGCGGCAGGGCTTGGAGTTTTGAGGCCTTCCCGAAGGCAACCCCGTGGGCCCAGGGCCCGCTGCTCAGCCCCGCCGTGACCTCCGGGGCCGGAAGGCTAAAGTGGAGAAGGTAGCGTTTAGGAAAGTGAGCCCGAGCACTTTCCAAGGCTTGGGGTTTGGGGTGCGGTGAGGATGGGGGACAGACAGTCGATGTGGAGGGAGCGGGAAAAAACGTCCTCTCAAACCCCGGACGGGTTCTGAGCCTTCCCCAGTGCTGCAAGGACTGTGGGAGGATGGCCCCCCATCCGGTATGTCCTAAGGCTAAAGGAAGTGGTACAGGCGGAAAAATGGACGGGGAGAAGGGGGCCCAAAACCCCGCCGCCCCGGTTTTCCCGGGCCCCGACTTGGGTAAGTGCCGTCGAACCCGCATGATCGGGGAGGGTCAGTAGATGGGAAACCATGCCCCGACAGTGGAAACGGGGTGAGAAGACCCCAGGCGGCCTGATATGTTGGCCCCAAAGCGACTTCCAGACGCACCACAGAGATGTGTGGGGTCACGGGGGATTGTGTGCAGCTCAAGGGCCAGTGGGGCTCGTATTGGCGTGGGGAGCTGGGGCAGCGGCTGCCGGTGTAGTGGCCCATCTGGACGAGCACTGCGCTGGGCCTTTACTACCTGACGCGAGTAAGGCGTGTGTCGACTTGGACGGAAGCTGGTGAGGGGCCGGGGAAGATGTGCCCCTTTTTCCCGAGGTTGGGGGTGCAGAGGGGATTACGGCTGAGGACTGCACCTTGCCCCCCGGACAGAGTCAGTCCCCCGGGGTCAAATGTCAAAGTGATGCGTGGAGTAAGGCCCCATGGGGCCCATCCAAAACCTGCAGCTGGGTAGGCGTAGCGGTTGGGCAGAGCCTTGTTTGGGCCAGGGAGGGTTTGTTACAGTTTTGGTAGTAACTTCTCCGATAAGGCCCAGAAGGTTTCCATGGTGCAAAGCGGGCACTTGTGCAAATGGAGCGTCCAAAGAGTCGTGGGGAGCGAGGAGTTGGTTTTTGTGGGGCCGTTGCCTGAATTCCTCGAGGACTTTTGGGGCACGGAGCGCCGTTAAACCTGGCGGAGGGCACGACGAGGCGTGGGGAAGCTCAATGTACCGGGGCCTGCCTGAAGGGGAAACCCAGACCGGGGCATGAGGGAAGTGAGGTACAACATAGTAAAAGTTGGTGCATAAAACCCCCGTCGGGAAACGAGGGGTCTCGCCCAAGCACAGAGCCCCTGGGAAAGGCCCTACACGGTGGTAGCGGCCCTTTCTGATGTCACCTATCGATTTCGCAGATGGCGAAAACGACCGTCTGTTGTCCACGTGGACCGGCTGTGGCGTTACCATGGGCCAGAAAGCTACTCCTGGAGCCATGGTGAAAAAAGAAGATGAAGGTAGCCCCAGTAGCGGCGATGAGGACGTGGCAGACGCTGACCGAGATGAGGACGAGCATTTGGACGGTGAGGGCGATGCAACAGACGTCAGTGGTGACCATGAGCCAGGTCTTGGGGCAGGAGATACCACTCTGGATGCCACTGCCAATCTACCGCCGCCCACACCTCCTCCAGAGCGACCCCAGCGAGAGCGAAGAAAGCCGCGCTGGATGAAAGATTTTTGTGTTTCTGAGAACTGATTTTCAATTACGGTTACTTTTGTTTGAAAGAATTTTGTTTGTTCCTGAGGACTAATTTTATTTAAATTTTCTGCAGTTTGTTTCAGGTTTAGGTATGTCAGAGCAGACGGGTCGTCTGCTTGATAGGGGGGGGATAGTGCTACGCCAGTGGGTCTTTGTCTCTGTGCGAAACATGTGTTAACATGAAAAGGATGACCTGGGCATGTGTTAACATGAAGGGACCTGGGCAAACATGACGCAGCTGGCTGTGAGCGGAGGAGCGAAGGAACAAACCAGGGGAGACGCAGTTGGGTGCTGCTCCTGTGAAGACCTCGTGTGTGCCCTGGTGACCTGATAAACTTTGTGTTGCCCTGTTATAAGCTGTATTGTGCTGTGTGACATGCTGGTTTCCCCCCTGTATTGTGCCTATAGAAAAGTGTACGGGTAAATAAACTTGTGGAAATAAAGGAAGACTGTCATTTATGTCAGTTTATGTCCTGCCCTGCCTCGCACGTGGCGTTTCCCTCGTGGTGTTCTGGACGCTGTGGTGCTCGGTGCCTCTGGAGCTGTTCAGTGTTCACGACCCGGTGGATAGCACGCCGTCTGCCTAGCCTGCCTTGTGTTGGTAGCAGAGAGACGAGTCGACCGGCGTAACAATATGTATGTATGTATGTGTGTGTGTGTATATGTATATATATATAATATATATATATGTATGTATATATATATATATATATATATATATATATATATATTATATATATATATATATTATATATATTATATATATAATATATTAATATATTATATATATATACTATATATATATATATATATATATATATATATATATATATATATATATATATATATAGCTAACAGAAAGTTTGGAAAAATAAACAGTATGTTCTCTTTTGAATATATTTCACAAGTTATCACAGATGTGAAATACATAGACTTTTTGTATGCCCAGAAAAAGCTTTAGGAAGTCGTATAAACACCATGATGATCATAAAGTATGAAGATCAAACAGAACTTGAAAACATATTGATAGATTTTCACACGGGATATCTCACACTATTCCCTGCATATTCAATAAAATTCGTTACAAAAATAAATTACATTAACTAAATAACTTTTATTACGTTTACAATTTAAAAATTGGGATTATTCACTGTGTTTTTTCAACAGTCTTGTAGGAATATAAATTGATTTAATCCACACTCTATAACATATATGAGTCTAAATCGAAATGACTAGTTTCACTTTCTTTAGAAAGGTGAAATTGTTATGTGTAAGATCGGAAGTCGAAATACCTGCTTTGTGAATAGGCCTGCATCTATAGTTCAAACATTTCTTGTATAGTTCATACGCCTGGGGAGACTGACAGAACAAAATCCCTAAATAGGTTTTCGAGTCACGCCACACTTGATACATTCTTGTTAAAGTTCTGCCTCGATGATCTGTTCATTTTCATGTGCAGTATAAAATCCCACTAGGATTTCAAAGGTCCTAGCGCTCGTATCACTAACATAGCTTTTAATGCTCTCATGACTATCTTTAATATCAATAAAAAATAGAATGCATCTTTGTCACTCAATATAAAAGTCCAAAATGCTTACAGAACCATCATTATGGGGATACTTAATAAGGAATATATTTAAAAGGCAAAAAAACTATATTTCCAATAATTTAATATTTCCAAGCAAGTAACACAATAATCTTGTAGATCTACAAAAGGACCTGACCAATCCTTCGAATATGTGATGAAAAGTCACGCAGCACCGTAGAAGGAATATTGTTTTTGGCACAAGGAAATTGAATATCCTTTGGGGATCTAACATCAATAGGTACCTGAGTCAGATAACTAGGTACTCTTGACTAAATTGACTCAATAAGTAGGTAATAATCACGAGGGAGACAATATCCAAGTTTATGACATGTTTAGAGAAAAAAATAAGTGCATAAACACATTAAGTGATGAATGTGTATATATACACATGATATGAGATACATGTGTTTGCATGTCTTACTGTAGACACAAACACACACTGAGGCACATACATTTATATTAAGTGAGCATCATTCACCAGTGTCGTGATGAAGGTGAGAATCAGCACCAAAATAAGCCCCAGGTTTCCCCTCTCATGTCTAGCACCTCCGAAAAGAGAGTCAGGCACTCCTTGGCAACGGTTCCAACACTTCATGGCACTGCAAAAATGATGTGACAACTACATCACAGCATTCAAACGCACACGTTCAGCATGGCAGTGTGTTCCCATGGTACTCTTTTCCTTATTATTATCGTTACATCAATTCCATCTCTTCCTTCTATCACTTCACTCTCAGAGCAG
>NC_051397.1:100013-102513 GCF_015228065.2 Penaeus monodon
TCAGTGTTGGTCGTCAGACATTTGTGGAACGCGGCCGAAAGACAGTGGAAGGTAGACTCGTGTGCTACAACCTTCCCCGCGAGTCCCAGGGAATTCCCCCGAGGGTGTGTCCTAGACCGACCCCTTCCTCCTCGCCTCCAACCCTCTCCCTCTTACCCCATTTCCTCTCCCTGCCCCCTCCCTCCCTTTCTTCCCCTATCCCTGTGTACCCTAGTCCCCTTCTAGTCCTCACTCTAGCCTGTGAGTAAACTGGGTCCTACACGTCTAGTCTGTTGGCCTCGCCTTTCTTTGTCTGTCCCTGAATGAAAGAGAAGGGAGATGAGGAAGAGAGGACGAGGAGAGGGAGTGGAAGGTGGTGGAAAGAAAAATGAGAGAGCGAAGAAAAAGAGAAAATATATCAAAGACCATTCCCAGTTTGAATCATACGTCTGACACCACGACATGCAACAACGCCAAAAACAACCGAAAAGAAGTAAAAAGAGTTACGAGATGCGCGACCCACATCATGACGCACGAGGCCGGCGCCGGCCATTCTGGGATGCCCCGGCTGAGTGATAACTTCCCGGGGAAAATAATGACTTGTAAACAGTGAATTTTACCGGGGAGGTAAACTGGTTTAAGTATTTTTACTTTTTATTTTATGCAATGAAAGATGAAATAGGCTATATTTTGTTTTTAACCGAATATTTCAGACGAAGGACGTTGATTTGTTTTTTATTTACTATATTTCCTGCTGTAGTGTAACAGACAGTGCATGTTGGCTAAAAAATAAACGTGTTATCCTTTTTGGTTACGTAAAAAAACATATGCTTTTTAAAACCCCCTCTCTCCCCTCCCCTCTCTCTCTCTCTCTCTCTCTCTCTCTCTCTCTCTCTCTCTCTCTCTCTCTCTCTCTCTCTCTCTCTTTCAATCTTCCTCTCCCTCCTCTCCTCCCTCCTTTTTCCCCCTCTCCCTCTTTTCCTCTCTCTCTTCCCTCTCTCTCTCTCCCTCCTCTCTTCTCTCTCTCTCTTTTTCCCTCTCTCTCTCTCTCTCTCTCTCTCTCTCTCTCCTCTCTCTTTCCCCTCTTCCTCTCTCTCCTCTCTCCCCTCTCTCCCTCTCTTTTCTCTCTCTCTCTTCTCTTTTCTCTCCCTCTTCTCCCCTCCTTCCTCCTCTCTCCTCCTCTCTCTCTCCCTCCTCCTCTCTCTCCTCTCTCTTCCTCTCTCCTCTCTCTCCTCTCTCTTTTCCCCTCCTCTCTCTCTCCTTTCCCCTCTCTCCTCTCTCTTCCCTCTTCTCTCCTCTCTCCCTCTCTCTCTCCTCTCTCTCTCTTCTCCCTCCCCTTTTCTCCTCTCTCTCTCTCTCCCTCTCTCTCCTTTCCCCTTTTTCCCCCCCCCCCCCCCCCCCCCCCCCGGGGTTTTTTTTTTTTTTTTTTTTTTTTTTTTTTTTTTTTTTTTTTCTCCCCCCTTTTCTTCTCCTCTCTCTCCTTTCTCTCTCTCCCCTCTCTTCCCCCCCTTTCCCCCCCCCCCCCTCTTTCCCCCCCTCTTTTTTTCCCCCTCTCTCTCCTCTCTCCCCCCCCCTCTCTCTCTTCTCTCCCCCTCTCTCTTCTCTCTCCTCCTTCTCCCCTCTCTCCCTCTTCTCTTTTTCTCTCCTCCTTTTTCTCCTTCTCTCTCTCTTCTCCTCCTCTCCTCTCCTCTCTCTCTCTCTCCTCACTCTCTCTCTCCTCACTCTCTCTCTCCTCACTATCTCTCTCCTCCTCATCTCTCTCTCCTCACTCTCCTCCCCCCTCTCTCTTCTTCCCTCTCTCTCCCCCTTCAAAATTTTTTTTTTTTTAAAAAAAAAATTTTTTTTTAATTTTTCTCTCTCCCCCTTTCTCTCTCCCCTTTTTCTCTCTCCTCTCTCTCTCTTTCCTCTCTCTCTCTCCCCTCCTTCTCTCTCTCCTTCCTCTCTCTCCTCTCCCCCTCTCCCTCTTTTCTCTCTGCTAAAAAAAATGACAACTGAGAACGAAAGATAAATGTGAAAGATAATTTCTTGAGCTGGTAGTTTCATATGGCAAAAGTCTGAGACACAAATAGTATCTAATTAACACAAATAGAATAAAGAAATGCGGAAAGCACACAGAGCCTACTGAATTATATATCAACAAACAAAAATTCTGATAATAAAGCGTATGCATCATCATAAATACAGACAGCACCGATACATGACAGTAATTAACTTGCATGTTGACGTCACCATGTTACCGTGTATATAAATTCATAGGTGCATACATAGATTTATATGTAAAAGTAAAAATGCATATATATTCACGCACATACATGAACCGTATTCATTGCGACAAACGTGGAAAAGTTATGAATGAGAATTAATAATTTCACAATACAAGAGATGTATTTAATGGTTTCGCATATATCTTCGTTAGAAATATTTACATCGTGAATTCTGACAAAGATATATTCGAAACCGGTTAAATACATCTCTTATAAGTTTTCCTTTCATTCTATCTCTCATCCCAGACACACACACA
>NC_051397.1:107513-112513 GCF_015228065.2 Penaeus monodon
TATATATGTGTATGTATATGTATATCCCTACCTACGTACATACATACATACGCTCTGGCAAGGAAAACTTGTAAATACAGTTTTGGTTAAATTTCTGTCCCTCATTTTTCTCTTTTTCTCTCGCCTTCCTACACAGAGACGTAACCATAAAGATCAAACCCTCAGCCACAGAGATTCACTGCTACGTACAGACGCGAGGCCACATGAATGATCTCTAAAATCGGGAGAATCAATTCCTTGAGATACTGGCAACACTGGATGACGCCACAAAGATAATGACGTCATCAATACGAAAGCGATGACGTCGACGGGGAGTCAATTCACGCGGTCTTGTTCCGAGAATTGCAACTGCATCATCATTTTACGAAGTCTTAGAATTCCATAGAACCCATGTTTAGAAAACGGTTATGTAGTTAGTGTTTGTTGATCTGGCATATCTGGTGTAATTAAGGAAATTCTGTAAGTCAACTACACGAACCGTTTTGAACACGTAACGGATGGAAATATGCGTATGTACTTTCTTTTGTACGCATAAACGTCTAGAGTAATTGATAAAGATTGAGGGAGAGAGAGAGAGAGAAAGAGAGAGAGAGAGAGAGAGAGAGAGAGAGAGAGAGAGAGAGAGAGAGAGAGAGAGAGAGAGAGAGAGAGAGAGAGAGAGAGAGCGGGGGAGAGGCAGGCAGAGGACGTGAAGCCAAACCGAAGACACAAACAACACTTCATTGAACATAAAGCCGCCAACGCAACCTAGCCAAACCCCTGCACAGAACTCGTCCTCCCAAAACGAGACGAGCATTTAAGGAAACAGCGACAGGCTGCGCGAGTACCTGGGCCGGGCGGCGGGCGGCCTCGTTAGGGAACTCCCCGCCGCCACCTCTCGACGGTACCATTCTCCCCCCCCCCCCTTTGCTCCTTAAATTCGCTCTCCGTTTTCCTTTACATATCTTTATTTTTATTCCTGTCTCTTTAATTTCTTTAATTTCCTCTCACTCCCCCCCCCCCCCCGTTTTTCCTGCTTTTCCCCGCACACCATTCTCCTTCATCCCGCTTTTCTTCTCCTGTTTCGTTCCGCCCCCCCCCCCCTTTTTTTCCCCATTTCTCTCTTTCCGGTCTCCCTTTCTCCACCCAGCCCTCCAACACTTCATTCTCTTTCCTTCTCCTTCCTCCTTTCCCCGCATCCTCTTCTCCATCTTATTTTCTCATCTCCCCTCCTTTGCCTTTCCCCACGCCTTACTTTCCCCCTTCCTTCTGTTCAGCACACGAGACCAAACACGTGTCACTGAGAGCAGCCGTTTGGGCGCGCGTCCGCTCAATTCAAGGCCAGCGGGGTTACTGTGCGTGCCCGTAGGGAGAGTTCAGTCATAGTTAACCCAGAAATAAAAGAATAAACCTTTCTAAAATTAGTGAATATATGGAAATGGGTACATTAGTAATTGAGCAAATGAATGGATAATAGTCAAATCTGGGCCTGGAAGGGAAAACAGTTCAAGCAACCATTTTGGAGAGATGCTGTGCGTGGGGTTCATGATACACTCAACCTACAAATTACCAACTTCTGCCCTTGACGCTCCAGGGAGCCGCGATAATTGATCTGCTCAGATTCAGTAATAAAGGAAAGACTTAAAAATATAACGATGAAAATACTGTGCAGCCACAGCACTAAGGATGATTTTGCCTCATAATGTGGAAGATTGTTCAAAACAAAAATATCATGAACTGAATAAAAAACGTCATTTAATTTGTGTATTTGTCTGCTGATGTTTTCGTGTGGTGCCACGCATTTTCTCATATATAGAGAAAATTTACTAGATGACTAAGTCAGTGTAGGATTTCAGATTGTTTCAAAATGAAAGATAAAGTTAAACATTATAGTGATCTACTAAATATGTATTTCTCTTTCTCTCTCTTTCCCTTTCCCTTTCTCTTTCTCTTTCTCTTTCTCTTTCTCTTTCTCTTTCTCTTTCTCTTTCTCTTTCCTCTTTCTCTTTCCTTCTCTTTCTCTTTCTCTTTCTCTTTCTCTTTCTCTTTCTCTTTCTCTTTCTCTTTCTCTTTCTCTTTCTCTTTCTCTCTCTCGCTATCTCTCTATCTCTCTCTTTCTCTTCCTGTATTCTTGACTTAAATGAGCCACTGAATTCTTTCTTGTGAGAGCAAGCAGGGTTACTGCCACAGTTCGCTAGAGAACGTGATTCCTCTGCCTTGTCCACTCGGTGCCGATGATCCGGTTTTTACGTCACGCTTTAAGTCGCTCGCCGGGCCAGGACGGTGACTCCTTTCGAAGGCTTTTATTTAACAAGTTCCGATGACTATTGTGATGGTGGTGGTGATGATGACCATTGCGATGATGACCGTATAAATAAAAACAAGACGGCTAAAATCAATTATTCTCGTTGCTGATATCATATCAATTCTCTTATAGTCTGAATATCATAATTATTCATCATTGTGCTAGCTACCCCATTTCTCTCTCTGTTTCACTTTCTGTCCTCCCCCTCCCCTCCCTCCCTCTCTCTCTCTCTCTCTCTCTCTCCTTCTCTCCTCTCTCTCTCTCTCTCTCTCTCTCTCTCTGTTTCACTTCTCTCTCGTCTCTCTCTTCTCTCTCTCTCTCCTCCTCTCTCTCTCTCTCTCTCTCTCTCTCTCTCTCTCTCTCTCCTCCCTCTCTCTCTCAGAGAGAGCAGCATGTGAGAATGCTCTCTAGATTTCTCACATTTGTGCCCCATAGACTGCAATTCGGACAATGGCACTGACTCACTGACTCCAGCCAATAAGACACCGAGACATATGATGACTGACTTTGCATGCCAGCCCCCCCCCCTACACACACACCCCTACCTCTAGCGGCAGCGCCGCCACGCCGGCTGCCCTCTACATCTATAACCACAACAGCTCTTGTACCACCACCCTTTGCTCCCCGAGTCGATTACACCAAGCTTGCCTTCACAAACGAAGCTTCGATGGCTGACGGAAGTCAAGAGAACTTTTCAGCTTGATCGAGATCTAGCTGAGGTGAAGATGGCTCTAGTGACATCACCCTTCGTCTACATATCCCGCCGACGTCAGGACATCATAAACCGGGCCATGAAAGGGGAGTTTTTATCGCTGAGCCTTGCTGTGCAGGACTCGCCTGAAAGGCCCAGGAAATTTCCCAGCTACTTCATCACTCGCTACCCTGTTGGTATAGATCCTTCGCTGGTCACCACCCACTGGAAATGTCCTCGGTGCCACCAACATGGAGTCAATGTCTGGCATGGGTACACCAGACGCCAGGCTAGACCCCTTGAAACCACCACCTGCACTCCTGCCACAGATGCCACGCACCACTCCTGTTTCTCAGACTGCTTCGACCTCTGCTACGGTATCTGATCATGTCACTGCACTTCGTGACGCTGTCAGTGCCATGATGACACGCTGCACTGCACTCTCGACATGACTTGACACAATCAAAACTCGCCTTGATGACCTCAACAGCAAACAAGCCGCTACAGATACTACACTCGCCAGTCTTGTCGAAGCTCAGCAAGCAGTGGTCAACACCGTCCCCACGCTCACCGAGAACCTTGACTGATCGCCTCATGGTTCGAGCGGATGAATGGCGTCGTTGACGCCTGCCTCTCCCTCCAGTAAGGAGTGGGGTGCAAACGCCCGCCCCACCACTTCTTCCCCACCCAGCTCCCGCAAACATAAAGGTAAAATTCGATAGCTTGGAGAATCACGTCCTCTTCTGGAATGCCCATATCATTCGAAACTTGGCAAGACTCGCTAGTCTTAAGGACAATGTGTACTGACAGTTATATTCATTCAAGAAGCTTTTGTTGGTCCTCTGGTAGTGAGAGAAGCCCCTCTGCTCACTGGCTACATGTCCTATGTTCACCCAGTCAGAGATGGCCTAATAACATATGTGCAATCCTCTGTCCAACACCACCATCTCTGTACTTTATTACACGATTAAATAATTTTTCAGTTACAGGAAATAACATTTGAAGAGGGCAAGATTCGATTGTGCAACGTTTACTCTGCCCTTGAACTAAATAAATTTGGCTGCCTTGCTTCCTCCGACGCTCGGTGGCATAATTTACATGGGAGACTTCAATGCCCGGCATACTGACCTCGGCGATGTATCACCAGTCCCAAACCGTAATAGTCTTTGAATACCTCAGGTGCTACCGATTTTCTCGCTGGAAGACAGGTGGGCCACTGTGTACGCCCATAGAGGCACTTTGGATTACATTCTTACTTCAGGACTGGTGGCCTCCTGTGTCAGGTGCTCCTCCATCCCTGTGCTTTTTTATAACCATGTTGCCCTTTGCCTCCATTATACCCTCCCTGCCACACCATCTTTCTCTTATGCCCATAACCGTATCAACATTCCACCCAAGTACAATCCCACTTATGGCTCCTACATGACAAATATGCTTCCTACAGCCAGAATTGAATCACCTTATGCATTCTACTCTACACTTATGAATCTAACACCTTTTATGCATGCTACATCAGCAGCTACGTCGCCCTGGAACCCGTACCATGACGCTTGATGAGGGTGCTGCAGGCAGAGAAGAAGGCAAAAGGAGATGGCTTAGCTTTTCAAAGACACCCGAATCCTGATCATCTCCGCCAGTATCAGACATCTAGGAATGTGTTGACTGCCCTCCAGCAGAGTATTCAGACTGACTCATGGGAACTCAGCAACAGCATCAATCATCTTAACCAGCATCGGATCTATGTGGCATCTAATCAACAAATTTGTAAAGAAGAAGGCTCTTGTTGCTCTTCACCATAGTTCAGCAGAGTATGCCCAATACCTTATTGATGCTTGGTCTGCACAGCCCTGCTCTCTCTAACTGATGGCTGCATTGCTACAGACGAAGAAGAGGACAATATACCAATAACTGAATATGAACTGTGATGTGCACTTGTCAAGGGTAACGAGGATGGAATCACATACTCCGTTCTCCTTCTTCTCCAGATGGTCCCTGGCAATCCTTTGCTTCTACTTTATAATCTTT
>NC_051397.1:120013-127513 GCF_015228065.2 Penaeus monodon
GGGTGCCGCCTGCCCGGACGCCCATAGATCCAGACAATGGTTACAAGGACATATGGCAAGCACACAGCCGAGGACCTGGACAAGATCTATGAGAACGTGTGGATGGTTGCACCACCGAAGTCGAGGAGGACCTGTGCTAGGAAGTGTGGACGTCGAGAAGCAGCCACAAAGATGGATCAGGGCAGCACACGAGATCAAATGACCAGCTAATCAGGTCCAGACAGAAATGGTCGTCCCTTGAGGCACATCAAATGACGCCCGGAGGGCAAGCCACAAGTAGGTGGTCGAGCAATATGGCATGTCAATAAGCTCCTCCCCTGGAAGATGTTCTACAGCTGTTGTCCCACACCACCTTTCCGGTGGAGACTTGCCACTTCATATCCTATGATGACCCTTAGTTTGCCTCCAGAAGTCACCATGTCAAGATCACCACCAGCCTCCAACCCCAACAGCTGGCTGGCCTGCCATGACACGACACTCAGTGCTTGCTCCCAGATCAGCATATGAGCTTCAATTACTTGTGTGTACTCTTCATCAATAAAGAGTCAAGCCATATACCGGATAACTGTGTGCGTTCAAAATGGCGCCATCACCAGGGTCCATGCGACTTGTGTGTCTGTCCCCAGGCGGTTCTGACACCAGCGCCCTAGCGAAATACCAGTATAAAGATTACGTTGACCAGATGACCCCAACCAAATTGCCTCTCGCTATCATACCGTCAAGACTACCCGGGGTTGGCCGGCCGAGCCACCGCTCTAGCACCGTCCTAGTCGACCATATCGTCTGTTTATCTATTAATGTGTTGTACTTCTGCAAATAGAGAACCAGGCCGTACAGACCAATATATCATTGCACCCACCAGCCTCAAGTGTTGAGGCATCTACAGCCTCTTCCAGAGACCGAGATAGAGAGGAAGAAGGAAGAGAGAGAGGGGGGGGAGGAAGAAAGAGAGAGGAAGGAAGGAAGAGAGAGGGGGGGAGAGAGAGAGGGGGGGAGGGAGGGAGAGAGAGAGGAGAGAGAGAGAGAGAGAGAGAGAGAGAGAGAGAGAGAGAGAGAGAGAGAGAGAGAGAGAGAGAGAGAGAGAGAGAGAGAGAGAGAGAGAGAGAGAGAGGTTTTTAAAGGTTAAGGTTTGGTTTGATTCCATTTGTTATAATGAATATTCTTGGTGTGACAAACTGTCTTCGGTCTAGGGGGTCAATCTATCATTGCGCCCACTAGACCGAAGTACTGAAGGGGGGAAGAAGAGAGAAAGAGGGAGGGACGGGAGGAGGGAGGGAGAGAGAGAGGGGGGGAGACAAATTAAAACCGCTTTTACTTCGCTGGGTCGGCTTAGCGGGACAATATTGGCAACAGAAGTTACCCTCATCCTCTCCCTCCCCACCCTTCCCCCATCCCCTCCTCTCCAGAGAAACCAGTATCACGACAGGTAAATTCCGCTGAATCATGAGGAGTAAGTAAGCAGGCTAATTCAGGAGCTGGGAGGTCGGTTTGTGGTGAGTCAGAGCTGGGAATGAGTGTCAGTCGACCTTATCGTGTGCTTATCTATAAGTGTGTCGTACTCTTTCTGCAAATAAAGAGTCAAGCCGTACGTACCAATCTTTCATTGCATCCACCAGACCCAAGTATTGAGGCATCTACAGCCTCTTACATAAGAGAGAGAGGGGGGGAGGGAGGAAAGAGTCTGAGAGCTGAGGACTCCCTCATCTCGGCCCCCATCCTCTCAACTCGGCCCCCGACTCCTCAACCTGGCCTCCATCCTCTCAACTCGGCCCCGACTCCTCAATCTGGCCTCCATCCTCTCAACTTGGCCCCCATCCCCTCAACTTGGCCCCCGGTTAGGTTAGTACTGCCAACCTATAACAATTTACCTTGCTTTGCTGGTACGCATGGGCGAGGGTTACAAGCAGGTTTATATACAATAGGATTGTAATATACCAAATGCAATATAGCAGTGTTAATTTAACGCAATATCTTCCAACCACTTTGATAATAATATATAATCAATTTCAAGTTGGCTGGTAAGCTGCAAATGTGTAAAGCCACGCTTGCACCTGATTCTTGCAACCATTGCGGGAATTCGGAACTTGCGGTTGTCGCAACCAAATTTCTGCAATATCTGCACTCAATTCTCGTGATCTGATGTTTTACAAAGTGATGGAAAACAAAAGTTGCCGTCAATAAGAGTTCTGCAACCAGTCGAGCAAAAATAGCCTTATATGATTGTTATTTTATATATATGTAAATAAATATCTTACAAATTGGCTAATCTTAATGCTCACCATAGTAACGGGAAATTGTGTTGTTTAAGTCTAGTAATGATTCTACAGGTCTGCAATAACAATAAAGGTAAACCTGTATAGATTTTTTTTATCATTCTAACCTTGAAGTCAGATGTCAAATCTCTATACTATAAGCCACTTTATCAAAATTTCAAAAACAACATTAAACCTAAGACTGAAAAGATACTTCTTGTACATAAATGATAGGACCATGTAAACTAATGACCATAAGTTGTCAAACAAGTGAAAATTATGATAAAAAGTATATGCCATTGCTATACCTAATTGTAGTTAACTTATTACAGCAAGTGTAAAGGCAGCATCTAACGCTAGTCCTGGCGCACCTGCAAAGGCCAACAACTCTGTCAAATATATTCTAGCAAGAGAGACATGGATCTTCGTTTATCATTTTTTAGGTATAGTAACCACCCAGGGGGAGATCTACAACCGTTATCTTGCCAGAACATATGTGATGGAGCAATGTTGACCGTTGAAGAGGCAATCGCTGAACTCACTGCTAGCATGCTATTTAATATCTGATTGCTCTTACGGCAGTTATGCTCTGTCCACTTGATCATGCAAGTAGCCCTAACTGTTTATAGCACTGCGGCTATAGTACCCAGACAGCAACTACGTAGTTGCTGTTACTCCTGTTACTGGAATATATATATATATATATATATATATATATATATATATATATATATATATATATATATATATATATATATATTAATATATGTACTGTGTGTGTGTGTGTGTGTGTGTGTGTGTGTGTGTGTGTGTGTGTGTGTGTGTGTGTGTGTGTGTGTGTGTGTGTGTGTGTGTGTGTGTGTGTGTGTGTGTGTGTGTTTGTATGTATATATATATATATAACAGTTTATATATATATATATATATATATATATATATATATATTCATTGATATATATATATATATATATATATATATATTATGGTTTGTGTGTGTATAAATATATATATATATACATTATTTTTTCTAAAATGATTGCATCATCTAAGGAAAGTTACATGACAAAAGCAAGCATATATTGGATGATTTATAAATCAACTGAGAAATACATTTCAGAAACTGAAACGTCTAGTCATAATTTTCATATGGAAAGAATGGACTAGCGAATACTGCAGTTAACTGGATAAGTGCAGTTGTCTCAGAAAGAATTACACCTATGGGTATTTGATATTCGTTCACTAAGTAATCGTGGTGAATTTGTTTATCAATCTGCACCGATGTGATATAACAAAATGATAAAATACACATATGATAGAATTAAAAGAACTACAAGTACTTGAATGTCATGAATCTGATTTTAGCACATGTTTACTATATTCATCTGAGAGCTTGTGTCGTGTTTCGAACGAATCGAATCCAGCCTTGATTCCGTTGAAAAATACAGAATACTTTTGTGCGCTACAAAGAAGCGCTGCGGTGACGCTTAAATGTAAACATTATTTTCCCACACGAGCTTTTTGGGTTTTAAAAGTCATTTACTATGACTTTTATTTAAGCTAGTATTTATCATCTTTTATCTTTACATATCACATTTTCCATTAATAGTCCAGTAGTAAGGCTGACAAATCAGAAATCGTGTTCTCATGTTCCTTCACATTTAACATCCTTTGCTTAGCTGAAAATGTACTCAAATACCAGTCAAGAAGTACCCATTAGGTTTCATTTGATCTAAAAATCCCATATGGCAGCAGCCATACCAAAAAATATTTCTAGGCATTCTACATTAGCTGTTTGTAAACAATGTACGCGTTGTCTGCTAGGCGCGCCACCTCTCGGGACCGTAGCGTTTGTGCGCCACACTAAAAATACAGTATCGCGCTACAGGCCGTTCCGTTGAAACGGCAGGGCAGCTCTCGATTCCTTCGCAAACGAGGCACAGTTACGATATCGGCTAAGATATCTGGAGAGGCCATGGTAAGTATCAGGTAAATATCTGAATAAAAGCGATTGATCAAAGTAAAACATTCAGCAATTTAGTTACTGTAATGTACATTCATTGCAAATAAGGGGCTTCGCCACCTAACCCCCTTTGAGGGTGGGTGGCGGAGGGGGGGTTACCACCTCCTACCCCCCCCCCTTGTATGTATGTTCCAGCAGGACGGATCCCGGGCAACTATCTGGATTTCGCACCGATCTTTCGTTGTTGCCACAGACGGAACTGATATGAATTTCAAGTGACCTTTGGCCCGTAATTATCTATTACAAATTTTATTGGCACTAAGAGACTGGTCGCGCGTGTCTATTGTCACATGACGGCCAAGTGCGACGCCCATTTGATTCCCTCGCTTCCCTTATCCGCTGTAGTTCCGTCCGGCTGTTCGTCGACGCCTCGCTTTCGCGTCATTTTCTCTCGCCGCTAGAAGAGTCGCCGAGCGCCAGGGATTTCTGAGCTTTACATCCTCGCTACTGCCCTTATTATTAGTTTGCGAAGGAAATGCTATAGAGGAATAGTGTGTTAGAATGATCGGATGACAAGGACAGATTCATAACATTTGGTGTTAGGTGTTATTTCCAAAAATACCAAAGTAGATAATAAAACGCTTATATATGTATATAATCTCTGAACTCTAAAGTTAGTGCACGAGCAACTACAAGCTAGCTATATTCTCTGAAAAGAAAATGCTCCATTTTCATATAAGTATATACATACATACGTACATATATATATATATATATATATATATATATATATATATATATATATATATATATATATTAGACTTCGATTAAGAATAGGTAAAGCTGTTAAGTCCATTCTGACGAGTGCTATCGCATTTATTTATTTGTAAACAGACGAAGGACAATGGCAATCGTTCCAAAAGTACCGGACAAAATGCGGTGAACCGGGCGAAAATTAATCGACTGGGGATAAGGCAACGCGAAGGCGACGGAGAAGGCGATGGAGCCACTCCGACCAGGGAGATGCCGCTGTTGGATGAAGTTTCTTCCTTCACCTCGTCTGTGTGTGTGTGTGTGTGTGTGTGTGTGTGTGTGTGTGTGTGTGTGTGTGTGTGTGTGTGTGTGTGTGTGTGTGTGTGTGTGTGTGTGTGTGTGTGTATCCTCTCATCTTTTCTCGCTTCCCTGATCTCTTCCTCAGTTGTCCAAGTCAGCATGACCAGGCAACGGCGTCCTCCATATGAACGTCAGTCGTCGCCGCAGAAGCTGAATTCAATGTTATCATTCCGAGACAGGTGCACTTGTCAGTGGGAATGCCTCTGGTGATAATTATTAGTAAATACTATTGGTATCAGTGATAAATACGATATTAAAGCCGATGGCGATATTAGTAGCAATGGTGGCCTAATATTGATAATGTGGTATTAGCAATAACTGGCAAAAAATGATGTTGATCCCGAATACCGAGCAACAAATTAGAGAACGTCAAATGAGACAGAATAAGACAGTGACAGCAAATAAATTGGTAACTAAGTATTTACCCTACCTCATCTCGACCCCTCGACCTCCCCTGCCTCCCAGCTCCTCTTTCAGATTCCCTCCCACAAGAGATTCCCTCCCACAAGCCCCTGCATCCTCTAGAGACCCCCGCCCCCCACTCCTCAGAACCCCCCACTCCTCAAAACCCCCACTCCAGCGGGAATTCCCAGTCCCCATTCGGCGAGGAACCGCTGCAAGTCACGCCCCATCCCCAAGACGGTCGTTCGGGAAAAGCAATACTCCGCCCAAGGCAATGGCTTGCATATTTGTGCTTATACACTCACACACTGTGTGTGTGTGTGTGTGTGTGTGTGTGTGTGTGTGTGTGTGTGTGTATGTGTGTGTGTGTGTGTGTGTGTGTGTGTGTGTGTGTGTGTGTGTGTGTACACATATTTTTTCATAAATATATAAATATATGTTGAGAGAGAAAGGTAAGGATCCTGTCTCCTTTTCAATATGGCGGCTGTCAGGTTTTCCCTCTCTTCCTCTCTCTCTATCTATCTATATATCTCTTTTTCTCCCTCCTCGCAGTCGGCCCCCTGCCTCTCAGCTCCTGTCTCTCAGTCCCCTGCTCTTCGGTCCCCTGCCTCTCAGTCCCCTGTCCCTCAGTCCCCTGCCTCTCAGTCCCCTGTCCCTCAGTCCCTTGCCTCCCAGTCCCCTGCCCCTCGATCCCCTGCCTTCCAGTCCCCTGCCCCTCGATCCCCTGCCTTCCAGTCCCCTGCCCCTCGATCCTCTGCCTCTTAGTCCTCTGCCTCACAGTAACTGTATTTGCCTATGCCTAGTAAATCTAGGATACAAGTAAAAATGTAAACAGGTGAAAATAATCACTATTAGTTCATCTACTTATCTATTATTTTTCCTTTTCTTATTCTATTTTCCCTTTCTGATTTCTTTCTTCCTCTTTCTCTCTCTTATTTATTTACTTACAGACCGATTTTGTATTTTCTTTATTCATCCTATAAAGTTTCTGCTTTGTATTTTACTTTCCCGACCTCTCGGATCCGGTTGACCAGTACGGCCTCTTAACAGCCCCCGGAATCCCCAGTTGAAATCCGATGCAGAAGCCCGGATCTTAGGAAACCTCTGTGCACCATAGGAACCCCCGTGATGAGAGGAAGGGATTTTCTCTCTTCTGAGAGCTAGGATTTAAGTTCACCCGGGCCCGTTTCTTTTAATTTATTTACCAATCAGGCTCTTCATTAGCGTCATTCAAAACAAAGCCGGATTCATGTGTCTTTTAATTGTTTATTTACTAAGAACTGACTGTGTTGTGTTTCGGTGAATGGAGGGCCGGAGAAAAGCAGCTCTTTTCACGATTCGAGTATGTCACGGCGATCCCTGCATGCAAGGGCTCAACGGTCGTTGCACTGCACAACATATATATGTGACGGATAAAAAAGGCTGAAACGAAATATAGATGTAAAAAGTGATAAACAAAACCAATATATATTTCAAAATTATATGACTGAATAAACTGCGTATTAGATGCATCAGTACTAGCAGTCTTAATAACATTACTGGTAAGGGTAATACCAAGTGTTAGTGGTAATACTGGTACACAGCAGTACTGCTAACGAGTAATACATAATAAAGTAACTATAATTAGTAATGGGGATTAGTAATATACATTTTAGATTGATAAACATCTGTTAAAAATCCAGACCCCCCACCCATCACGAGCAGATAAAGAAAGTGAAGTTAACGTCATCCTCCGCTGCGGGGATTTACCGCCGCTCCCGTTCGCTCTCCCTC
>NC_051397.1:132513-135669 GCF_015228065.2 Penaeus monodon
ATGAAAATTGCAGTGGTATCATCAGTAGTAGTACTAGTAATAATAGTAATAATAATGATAATGAAAATAATAATAATAACAATAATAATAACAATATAATAATAATGATGATAATAATAATAATAATAAATAATAATAATAATATAATAATATAATAGTAAGATAATAATAATAATAACAAGAACTATCACACAATGATGATGGATAATCATAATAATTAATAATATTATTAATTATTATTATTCTATATTTATTATATTATTATATTTTATTATTATTATTATTATTCATTATTATTATCATTATTATCATATTATAATGCTGATAATAATGAGATAATAATGATAAGTGATATGATGATGATGATTATGATGAGTGCTGATAGGATGATGTTAAGAATACTACATAATAACATAATGAAAATATAATACAATAATGAAATAATAACATCTAATATAGTATCATTCATGATAAGAATAACAACAACAATAATAATGATAATAATAATAGTAATAATAACAATGATAACAATGATGATAACAGTAATAATAATAATAATATATATAATTTAATAATAATAGTATATAGTAATTGAGTAATAATGTAATAATATAGTGTAGTAATAATAATAATAATATGATGATACTACTACTAATAATAATAATAACCAGCTTTTATAACTGAAATACATAAAGACGTTATCAAGAATTCTTTTTCTTTAATGACCATTATGCTAACGACTGGTCCGCACAGCCGAGTCGCCGCCTCGACACAGCACTGGCCGTTACCGAGGTGAGGGCGGAAGAGATGTTACCGAGATTTGAAGCATGTGTAGTTGATGGATATTGTTTTTATTAATGTAGCTTTTCATGTACTAGAATTGGAAAAATAGTAGATTGCTCACAAAGGAATTTAGTAAGAAAAAGACAGAGGAAGATAAGAGAGAGGGGGGAGTCGGAGGAGAGAGAGAGAAAGAGTAATGAGAGAGAGAAGGAGAGCAGAGAGAAGAAGAGAGGACAGAGGAGAGAGAGAGAGAGAGAGAGAAGAGAGAGAGAGAGAGAGAGAGAGAGAAGGGGAATAGAAAGAAGCTGAGATGGATATATAGATAGATAGAGAAAGAGAGAGAGGGGAGGAAAATAGAAAGAAATTGAGATTAGATGAAGATCTAAAGAACCGAGAGGGCCAGAGAGAAATGCCAGAGAGCGCAGCTCCGGAGGCTAGGGGAGTCCCCCTCAAGCGCCGTGTCAGGACATCCGGGACGCGGCTGCGGGGTGGGACTGAATCGCGAATTGGCGGCGAGCAACGGTGTGTTGGAGGGAGAGGGGGGATGAATGTGTGTGGGAGGGAGGAAGGTGGAGAGAGATGGCGAACAGGGGGTTTGTCCGGGAGAAGGATGGAAGGAATACGAGGAAAGAGTGGAAGGACTGCACTTATTCTACGAAAAGGCAGTGCAGGCCGTCTCAGCGTCTTTCTGAACTGGACCTCCTGGGCTAATCCAGGACGGCCCTTGGTCAAGTACGAACTGACGAGTGTGCAGAGATAAGTCATAGCATCCATCGTACTGGCAAAACCAGACTATGCAATCGCATAGCCACACACATGCTTTGTAACAGTACTGCAACAGGATGCAGCTTTTGTCCAGCGAAGGACGTGATAGGTGGCTCTCCAGTGTGACGGGCAATGTGACTTTGTCTCTCAAAGGCATCCTTGACAAACTGCATTGTGTGCTGGTAAGCTATTTTTCGCCCAGACTCACAGAGTTCGCTGACTTTCTGATTCCTAGTTACACCACCTAGGTCTCTTCTGTTGCGTGAGGCAGAGGGAGATGGAGATGGTGAGAGAAAGGGAGGTGTATGGAGAGTGGTGGACAGAGAGAGGGAATTGCAGAGAGGGAGGGAGGGAGGGGGGGAAAGAGGGAGGGAGGGAGAGGGGGAAAGAGGGAGGGAGGGAGGGAAAGAGCGAGGGAGGGAAAGAGAGAGGAAGGGAGGGAAAGAGAGGGGAAGGGAGAGAGGGAGAGAGAGAGAGAGAGAGAGGCCGCTGCCCACCACCCATCCGCAAGTCAGTCCTTAAACATTTGCTTCACCTCCGGCGGATATGACGAACGGAGGCGCTTTCCGAGAGAAAAGCTCCGACGGGGAACAGGAAATGACGGGCACGAGAGGCTGAAGCGCCACAGATACATATACATGTGTGTGTGTGTGTGTGTGTGTGTGTGTGTGTGTGTGTGTGTGTGTGTGTGTGTGTGTGTGTGTTGTGTGTGTTGTGCGTGTGTGTGTGTTTGTATGGCAAAAAGTGTGTGTGGACGGTGTGGTGTGTGTGGTGTGGTTTGTGCTGGTGTGGTGGTGTGTGTGTGTGTGGTCGGTGGGAATGTGGGTGGTGGTGGCTGTGGGGGTTGGTGGTGGGTTGGGGGTGGTGGTGTCGGTGTTGTCGGTGGTGGTGGTTGTGGTGTGTGTGCGGGTTCTGTGTGCTAGCCGTGTGGGTTGTGTTGCTGGCGGTGTGGTGGGTGCTGGGTGTGTGTGTGTGTGTCCGGCTGTTGTGTGTTGGGTGTGGTGATGGTGTGTAGGTGTGGTGTGTGTGAGTGCGCGCGCGGTGTGTGTGTTGTGTGTGTGGTTGTGTGTCTGTGTGCGTCCTGTGTTGGTACAACAAAAGAGAGCAAAAAAAGCCGCGGAAACGGAATGGTGGCGGGGCAGCCGAGTCATTTCCTGGGTCGGTCGGTTGGTCAGTTGGTCGGTCGGTCGGTCGGACTGTCGATCGATTGGTCGGTCGGTGGGAATGTCAGGTGGTCGATCGGACTGTCGGGCGGTTGGTTGGTGGGTTGGGCGGTCGGTCGGACTGTCGGTCAAATGTCGGTGGATCGGTGGTGAGTCGGTGAATCGGCGTCTCATGTGCTAAGCCTCGCCGACGTTCGGTCGGCGGCGCCCGGCCTCCTGTGGGAGAGGCAGCGCGGATGCGGACACGGCCTCTTCTCGTGATCGTTTCGGCCGCTGATGGAGACACTCAGACAAGCAGACATACAAAAGCACTTGCTTGTTCACCCATACACACACACAGGCACGGAAATATGTGTATATACACACCTACATACAAGCACACGCGGGCACACACACACACACACACACACACACACACACACACACACACACACACACAACACAC
>NC_051397.1:140769-147954 GCF_015228065.2 Penaeus monodon
TAATAATGATAATAATAATAATAAAAAAAAACACCGGGTCACTACCAGTAGTTAGTTAGTCAGTTTTTAGACCTCAATTATTTACACGACTACCGAGGGGGGAGGTAAGAAGGAAGGCCGGAGGGGAAGGGGAAAGGAAGGGGGAGACGAAAGGAGTAGAGGGAAAAAGGGAGGGGAAGGAGGTTTAAAGAGAAAAGGGAGATGGGAAAAGGGAATAGAGGGCTTAAAGAGGAAAATTGGAGGGGTAAGGAGAGGGAGGAGGAAGGGATAGGGGGCTCAGAGAAAAGCGGAGATGGGTGGGGGAGGGAAAGGTAGAGAGCAGCGAAGAATGCGGGAGAGTTTGGGGACTAATAGGAGGGAAGTGGGAGGGGCAAATCTCAGAGTTAACTTAAGGATTATTTGGAAGTGAGAGGGCGTGGCAGATCAGGAAAGGAAACGGTGGAAGGTGAGGGCAGACGAAAGGTGGGAGGAAGAGGGTGAAAGAGGGAGAGGAGCACCTTTTTCCATGGAATTTCTACGGGTCCCGCTAGTTATTACTAATGTAATTATTATTAAAATCATTACTGTTATGATGATAATAGTGGTGGTGATTATGATAATGATTATCATAATGATGATAATAATATATATTATGATAATAACTACAGATGTGGTAAGAGTGTGAAAATAATAATGATAAAAGTGACAAAAGGCCACCACAGCCAATAATGCTAAAGATGAAATGTAACGACAACAATATTCTGATGGTCTGTTTTTGCTATCAGAATAAAATAATCATCGCCATTCTCTAGAACATCATATAAAATCAACAAACATCAGGTAGTGCATTCTTAGTATAATTTAAATCATTACAAATATCTAATTGTATAAAATATGTCACTTGATTAGATGTGGAGATATGTGTAACGATCCAACTTTCCCAGTCCCATTTTATTTCTCTCGAGTTCTTCGTTAGTGGTTACATTAATATAAAAAACCACAGTTGCCGTTCGAACTATCGAAGATTTAAATGCACTTGCACTCATAGCAGGTCAGACGTGCACTGTATGAATCCATGTTCAATTTACACCATTAGGACCAGTCACCAAAAGCCCCACTTATTTACTCTAAAGTTAATAAAACACACAAGAACAAATTCACAAGAACATATTAGAAAGATTTGGCGGGAAGCCCCACATGGCAGCCCCATCCCTCTTCCCGGCGACAGAGGGTGCGGACGCCACTCCTAATGCTGCTCTTATATCGGTATATTTTTTTCTCTCTCTTTCTCTCTCTTTCTCCCTCTCTCTCGTTCTCGCTCTCTCTCTCGCCTCGCTCTCTTCTCTTCTCTTTCTCTTTCTCTTTCTCTGTTTCTCTTTTTCTTTCTCTTTCTCTTTCTCTGCTTTATCCCTCCTTTTCGTACTCTCTCTTTCGTCTCTCTTTCGTCTCTCTTTCGTCTCTCTCTTTCGTTCTCTCTCTTTCGTTCTCTCTCTCTTTCGTTCTCTCTCTTTCGTTCTCTACTCTGCTCTCTCGCTCTTTCTCAGCCCCTCCATCTATTAGTTTGTCTCTCTGTATTTCTATATCCTTTTTGTGGCTACTTTTTGCATCAGTTTTCTTATGTTACTATGTGCTCTTCATTATGGCTTATGCACATTCTATATTTCCCCTAACCCTAAATTCTGCCAATTATCACTTACTAGATAATCATTTACAAACACTGCGCTCAAAGTTCTGTTGAATGTAACGCCATTTTGTATCACATCTTCAATCCTCGCGAAACAGGCAATGTCAGGCATTTCTTCGAGAGCCTCCCTGCAGTACGTACGCACGAAGGGGAGATGGAGCCCTGAATGAGTCATGAATGATGTGAATTTGCGTACAAGGACGGACAAGGGGGAGAAGGGTGGCGTTTCATAACAGTAAAAAAATAGTGCAGTATAAACGATTTTCATGTTAAATAAGTTGTACATGCTAGATAGATAGACGTTGAAACTGCCGGAAAGGGAGGCAGCAAATAAAACTCACGCAGGAGAGGCGAGAACCCGGGCCGCCGAAGGGTCTTCCTTCAGTTCCGGAAACTCTCTTTGTCAGGTATACTACTAAAGTTAAGTTAAGTTAAGTAAGTTTATTTACCCACCTGGCTATCTGCTCAGGCGTGGCAAATCATGATTAACAGTTTTACATATATCTGACATTGTTACAGTAGTCTGTAACTACTGTAGTTGTACAGGTAAAATAGAATATAAATCATACATATACAAAAATTTATTACTTTCATATGCTTTTGCCACTGTGTTTGAATACACTGTTTATTTGCTACGGTAGTTATTACATAGTAAATTTAGGGTATTAGTACTGAGTATATCTTCCAATGTATCAGATGAAATGAAATATTCACATAGTTCTTTATACCTCATGTTAGGTGGTCTGAAAGGCTGTATCACATGACATTCGAGATATAGTGCTCAAGCGTTCGTTTGTTTTCTTCGTTACACAGTTCTACATCTAGATTCATCTGCACTTCTGCACCGTGCAGGTTGCAGTAACATTCTGTAAACTAAACGTGTTCTGGCAATAAACCATGTCACATTGTCTGGTTTGACTTCGGTGCCACCACATAGGAAAGCTTGCCATATCTATACTGATCGTAGTGCCTTATGGTACAGCTTTCAGGCCTTTGAGTGTTAATCAGATCTACTAGTTCTTCCTTATGAGAACTTTTTCAATATATGTGCAACCTAGCAAGAGGCATCCCAAGATCTATGTTCACAGTATCCTTGCTGCAGGCTTCTTTCGCCAATTTGTCTACGTGTCGTGCTTGCGTATGCCAACATGAGATGGTATCCATAAAATTGAATGTTGAAATTACGCTCTGTGCATAGGTTACGTTACGCTTAATGCAACTCACAATTTCTTCATCGCCACCTGCTTTGAAAGAATTTAGCGTCCGAAGAGCACTTTGAGAGTCACAGAAAAACCACGTCAGAGCCCCTAGACATTAAGAATTCCGTTGCGAGGAGTATACCTGCCAGCTCCGTTGTGTAGTACTGGCCCAATTTTGTACTTTCATATTAACTTGATGTTGTAGTAAGCCATTTTTGTATACAGCGCAAGCACAACCAGCTTTGTATCCCAGACTGTTAGGATCCGTCGGCGTAACACTCATAGCATCATCGCCCATAGATTCTGTGTGTTCCGTTACCGTTGCTAGCGCAATTTGTTTCAACCAACAGTTATGCACCGTTTTTTTGTGGAGACATGTAAGGTGCACGCATCAATGTTAAATTCTTCCTTGGTGGTATGGAGCGACCTTTTGGTATTTTACTAAATTGGAAATTGAGTTTTATAATGTTCATGGAGATTTTGTGTATCAGAGGCGCGCGTGTGTGTGATTGTCACGTCTACTGCGTGATTTTATGTTGCAGTTGTTTTTTGGAAATCTGAAGATACGAGGGTTCCCTCAGAGCTTTGACCCCAAATATGGTGGAAATAAATATTATTCTATCAGAAATGGATGGTAAAGTTTAATTCTGATCTCATGTTTACTATCCTTCTGTTCTTGGGGCGCCGAGGTAATCCTCATAGCTTCATTTGCACTACTCCAAACTACCTATTTCTGATTCCTTACACTGCAACAAGTGCAGTGCATGGTAGTCTACAACTGACCTTATAAAAGCCAAGTAAAACAGTTTAGCGAGCTTAACAGTGATGCCATGTTCTCTCGACAAGAACTTTCAAAGGTTTCAATCCTCCCAGAGTCTCTTTTAGAGAGAGGACAGGTCTGCATCATTTACATTCACCGCAGATATTTATACTTGTGGCATAGTCAAGCTCCTGGTCACCTATGCGAAAAGTGGGTCGGGTATGATACATGGGTTTAGAGCCATTGTTTCTCAGCGGAAATGACTAATCCACACTCATGAGCCTTTGCTGTGATTCTGTCGAGAATTATTTGCATCCTCACTTGTGATGATGCTCTGACGCATATGTCATCAGCATAGCATATAATGGATTCACCATCCCAAGGGATATCTGCCACCAGCTTGTGCATGAGGACATTGAACAGCATAGGGCTGAGAAACTCCTCCCTGTGGCGACACTTGCAGATCTGTTCGAGAGATACATTCTAATCCAGTTCAATATCTTCCCCGGATGCCAAAGCTTACTAATTGTTCTAGGATAACTTCTCTGTTTGCAATGTCAAAAGCTGAACTTAATGGTCAAGAAAAAACAGTGTGCTTCCCTGGATTAAAGTGTGAAAAGTACTCTGCAAAGCAATGTTGTGTGCTACGTCCCGATAGAAATCCGTACAGTCTGTGAGATAATTTACCTTGTAACCTGTACCTGAGTCTGTTCAAAATTATCCTTTCTAGAACTTTGCATACACATGAGGTTAATGAAATTGGTCGGTATTATCAAGTGTTTGATTTCGGTATAGGATGATTAGACTGACTGCGTGTCCAGGGGCGAGGCAGAATACCTTGTGACAAACTTAACCTGTATAGGTGCAAAAGGGGATTACCAGGTACCTGAGCTACACTATAGGTAATTCCATCCTCACCTGGGGCAGACCTTTTCCTTTGATCAGTGCATTGTTCAGTTCCCACTTGTTTTTGAAACCTGGCGAAAATTTCAATAGAGTTTCAGGTTTCATGTCATTTGCTGTCTATGGCACTATCAATTATCATTATTATTATTAGAAAGAGCTAGCGTGATAATAATGGAAATAATTATCCCTGATCCATGATGGTTGATTACAAAGTATCTGTATCAATTTGTTGAACGAAACCACTGTATTACAGTATTTTTCTTATCCAATAGTTTCCCAGACAGCAATGGGCGGAGCTTGCGGCCTGTCTCGCTTCTGACAACGAGAATGTTGTGGGCTCGCGAGACGTCGCGCGACACCCTTATTGCCACCGAAAAAATGGCATAGGCATAGGAAAGGGAAGATCGTTGTATATATTAGATCCTTGTTTGTATTACTAATAAACTGACCCATGCATTGATTCTCCTCCGACTGCTACACCTCACCCATATTCTCTTGCAGTTTTTCCGACACAAGGTTCCGTTTTCATAATTACAACTATCGTTCTTCCTGATTCTTACCCATCAGGTAATTTGAGTGGCGAAGGATGATGGAGAGGTCCACGGCTGCTCAAACATGAGCATACCGTTATTGATGATCATTCTGCATGCTGCCCTTTTCATATGTATTTTGACAAATACATACATACCGACCTACCTTCCTATTTTTCTATCTATCTATTGTAAGGATAGTTGTTGATCTCTAACGAAGAGCCCCAGCCTCGTGAAGCGACAACGGCTTAAGGACGCAAGTAAGGGTCGTTGGCTTGACATGTACCCGCTTGACATGTACCCTGAGCGATGAAATATGAACTGAAGTCCTTGTGGTTCAGTCTATCATTTAAAATACGATGAATAAAAGAACTTAAAAGATACTGAAATTATAAAACTGTTTAAGGCACAAAATGTAAAAACAAGAATACATACTAAAATTACGTTAGTTTATTCAAATACAAGATAATGAAAAGAAACTTACGTTAACTTACTAAAATAAATAAAATGAATAAATAAATAAATAAATAAATAAATAAATAAATAAATAAATAAATAAATAAATAAATAAATAAATAAATAAAAATAAAATATTAATTACTTAAACTTAAAAGGGACTGAATGTTAAAAAACAAAGCGGGAAGAGTCGAATCCTGAAGGGCTTCGGCGTAAAATACGTCTAAAAGCACTTAAAACAATGAAAACATAATAAAACAAAAACACAAAAGACAACGTCCAGCAAATGACCTAGGCAAGTAACGGGAAGTCTGCTCAGCATAACCTTTGTTCTGGTGACGTCTCAGGCTGAAGTAAATCCAGAGGGGGTAACACAATCACAGTTTTAGACAGATATCCCTTTATTGTTTCGGCGGTTCCGTATTTATACACAGACGTCTTGGTGACCTCACTGCCTTCATTTTCATCATTTTCATAAATAAACATAATTAAAATATGAAAAATACATGGTGCGTACAAAAATAAACGAGAATGACAAAAAAAAAGTTAAAGGACGAAGACAAATAATAAAAACATTGAAAAATAAAGCTTCTTAAAAAGTACTGACGTCATTGACATCGCTAAAAAAGCTAAAAAAGACGATGTCAATGACGTTAAAAAACATGAATATAAACATTTATATGGTAAAAAATCTAAATCAAAATATAAATACATATAATAAAAAAACAAGTTTACAATATAAAAAGGACAAACCCCGTCATGCGCGTCTATAAATCGAAGAAAAAGCTAAAATAAGAATACGAATAATAAATCTTAATTTAAAAAAGAACAATTAAAAGTACAATCAAAATTATTCAAAACACTAAATAAAATAGTACGAAGGCAAAAATTAAGAAAAGCAATAAAAGATATCAATCATTACTTAAAAGAACGAAATAAAACACAGAAAACGTGATAAACGCGACTTAGAAGATGGGGCAAAAAAAAGGAAAGTTAGCTAAAAGTGATCAGTGGTAAAACGGTAAAAAAAATGGAGATCTGGACACACTATCTGGATTCTGCTGTCTCTCAGGGGCGAGGTTTGAAGAACCTCCACAATATCTATTTATCATCATCAATAACGGTATGCTCATGTTTGAACAGCCGTGGACCTCTCCACCATCCTTCGCCACTCAATTCGATTTTGCGCATTTCTTTCCACTTGTACCATCGTCAGCCCGCAAATATCTTTGATGTTGTCGCTTAGTCTTGTCTTCGGTTTGCCTCTTCCTCTGTTTCCTATCACCATACCTGTCAGCAAGTTTTTCTCAATACTTTTACTTCTCATCACATGACCAATAAACTTTAGTTTCCTTTTGTTCAAGATGTCCAACAGCCGGTCTTTACAATTTATTTTTCTCGGCACTTCATCATTCGTTTTCTTTTCTGTCCAGTTAATACGTAGCACTCGTCTGTAACACCATAGTTCAAAACTAATGACCTCATCTTCAGCACCCAACACTCAGAACCATATGACGCAATTGGGAAAACTAATGAGTTCAATAACCTCAGCTTTGTCCGTAAGGTAATGCTTTGGTCTTTCCAGATGTTATTGAGAGCAACTGTGGCGTTTTTTGGCAATAGCAATTCTTCTTTTTATTTCTCGGTGAATCATCATATGTATAGTAAAAA
>NC_051397.1:160554-165830 GCF_015228065.2 Penaeus monodon
TGGAGCGTCCAACACCACCTCCAAAGCTCGACTACAAAACTCTTGACAACAATTACATAATTACAGTGTCAAACAAATTTGAATTGCTCAATCAATGTGAAGATGATAGATAAAACACCAAATGAGTTGTGGGAAGAAGGAAAAGAACTCCTGCTGAGCGCTGCTTCAGAAACTATCACCAAAAAGAAAAAGACAAATTCCCCTGGATATCTGAAGAAACACTAAGTGAAATTGAAACAAGAAGATGCCTAAAATCAAAGGGTATCAATAATCCAGTTGAAGGAGTAATTTATAAAAACCAAAATACAAAAATTCAAAGATTATTGCGACAAGATAAGGAAAAATATTTAAATGAACATTGCCAGAGAATTGAAAACTGTCCATAAGACACTAAAGAACTCTACCAAGGAGTACGAAACATTACACGAAAATTCAAACCTACAATGGACACTATCAAAACTGAAGATGGACTTGTTTTATGTGTTGGAAAAGAAGTCAAAGATAGATGGAATCAATATTGTTCCAACTTATACAAAAAGAATAAAGATCTACAACAACATTAATTAGACTCAATGACAGCGAAGATGAACCACCGCCACTGCTAGACAAAGTTATAAAAGCCATAAAAGAATTAAAGAATAACAAGAGTCCGGGAATAGATGAAATAACAGCAGAACTAATCAAGAATGCTGTCGAAAGTGTTGAATACTTCTACAAACTTTGTACGAAAATATGGAATGAAAGAAAATGGCCAGAAGACTGGGTAAAATCAGTCTTTACTCCCATACCTAAAAAAGGTGATGCACTCCAATGCAACAATAACAGGACAATTGCATTAATAAGTCACAGCAGCAAATTTTTGTTGAAAATTTATTGCTGAAAGAATGAAGTTAAAGTTAAGAGAAGAAATTGCAGACGAACAAGCAGGTTTTCGCCCTGGAAAAGGTACCAGAAACCAGATTCTAAATCTAAAATTGATCATAGAGAAAAATAGAGAACATCAGAAAGACCTATACCTGTGTTTCATTGAATACTCGAGGGCTTTTGATACTGTTGATCACGATATCCTCTGGAATAATATGAATGATATGAAATTTCCAAAACACATCATCCAACTAATAAAAGCCATGTGTGACCAACAACAAGCAACTGTAAGAACCACTTATGGGTTAACCGAATGGTTCGAAGTCAACCAAGGAGTACGGCAAGGTTGCATTCTGTCTCCGCACCTTTTTAATATATATTCTGAGCAATTATGAGAGGTGCTCTAGAGAATTTTGAAGGAACTGTAGATGTTGGAGGATACAAAATATCAAATCTAAGATACGCCGGTGATATAGTTTTAATTGCCAGCAGTATCATTGAACTACAACAACTACTAGATAAAATTAGAGAAGCAAGCAAAAAGGCTGGTTTGTTTCTTAATGCCAAGAAAACTAAGACTATGAAGATTCGAAGATAACCGGCAGTGAACGATGATGAACATGTTACAATCAATGAAGTGGTTGTGGAAAATGTGAAAGAGTTCACTTATCTTGGAGCTGTTTTTACTAATACATATGATGATTCACCGGAGATAAAAAGAAGAATTGGCATTGCCAAAAACGCCACAGTTGCTCTCAATAACACTGGAAAGACCAAAGCATTACCTTACGACAAAGCTGAGGTATTGAACTCATTAGTTTTCCCAATTGCGTCATATGGTTCTGAGTGTTGGGTGCTGAAGATGAGGTCAATAGTTTTGAACTATGGTGTTACAGACGAGTACTAAGTATTAAATGGACAGAAAAGAAAACGAATGATGAAGTGCTGAGAAAAATAAATTGTAAAGACCGGCTGTTGGACATCTTGAACAAAAGGAAATTAAAGTTTATTGGTCATGTGATGAAAAGTAAAAGTATTGAGAAAGACTTGCTGACAGGGATGGTGATAGGAAACAGAGGAAGAGGCAAACCGAAGACAAGACTAAGCGACAACATCAAAGATATTTGCGGGCTGTCGATGGTACAAGTGGAAAGAAAAGCGCAGATCGAGTTGAGTGGCGAAGGAGGGTGGAGAGGTCCACGGCTGTCAAACAGAGCATACCGTTATTGATGATAAATAAATAGATATTGTGGAGGTTCTTAAAACCCTCGCCCCTGAGAGACAGCAGAACCCATAGTGTGTCCAGATCTCCATTTTTTTACCGTTTTACCACTGATCACTTTTAGATAACTTTCCTTTTTTTTGCCCCATCTTCTAAGTCGCGTTTATCACGTTTTCTGTTTTATTTCGTTCTTTTAAGTAATGATTGATGTCTTTTATTGCTTTTATTAAATTTTGCCTTCGTACTATTTTATTTAGTGTTTTGAATAATTTTGATTGTACTTTTAAAATTGTTCTTTTTTAAATTTAATTTATTATTCGTATTCATTTTTTAAGCTTTTTCTTTCGATTTATAGACGCGCATGACGGGGTTTGCCCTTTTTTTATAACTTGTCTTTTATTATTTATTTATATTTGTTTTAGATTTTTTACCATATAAATTTTTTTTAATTCATGTTTTACGTCATTGACATCGTCTTTTTAGCTTTTTAGCGATGTCAATGACGTCAGTACTTTTTAAGAAGCTTTATTTTTCAATGTTTTTATTATTTGTCTTCGTCCTTTAATTTTTTTTTGTCATTCTCGTTTATTTTTGTACGCGCCATGCATTTTTCATATTTTAATTATGTTTATTTATGAAAATGATGAAAATGAAGGCAGTGAGGTCACCAAGACGTCTGTGTATAAATACGGAACCGCCGAAACAATAAAGGAATATCTGTCTAAAACTGTGATTGTGTTACCCCCTCTGGATTTACTTCAGCCTGAGACGTCACCAGAACAAAGGTTATGCTGAGCAGATTTCCCGTTACTTGCCTAGGTCATTTGCTGGACGTTGTCTTTTGTGTTTTTGTTTTATTATGTTTTCATTGTTTTAAGTGCTTTTAGACGTATTTTACGCCGAAGCCCTTCAGGATTCGACTCTTCCCGCTTTGTTTTTTAACATTCAGTCCCTTTTAAGTTTAGTAATTAATATTTTATTTTTATTTATTTATTTATTTATTTGTTTATATATATATATTTATTTATTTATTTACTTACTTACTTACTTACTTACTTACTTACTTACTTACTTACTTACTTACTTACTTACTTATTTATATTAGTAAGTTAACGTAAGTTTCTTTTCATTATCTTGTATTTGAATAAACTAACGTAATTTTAGTATGTATTCTTGTTTTTACATTTTGTGCCTTAAACAGTTTTATCATTTCAGTATCTTTTAAGTTCTTTTATTCATCGTATTTTAAATGATAGACTGAACCACAAGGACTTCAGTTCATATTTCATCGCTCAGGGTACATGTCAAGCCAACGACCCTTACTTGCGTCCTTAAGCCGTTGTCGCTTCACGAGGCTGGGGTTTAAGTCGAGCTCTTCGTTAGAGATCAACAACTATCCTTACAATAGATAGATAGAAAAATAGGTAGGTAGGTCGGTATGTAGGTAGGTAGGTAGGTATATGCATATACATATGTATTTGTCAAAATACATATGAAAAGGGCAGCATGCAGAATGATCATCAATAACGGTATGCTCCTGTTTGAGCAGCCGTGGACCTCTCCATCATCCTTCGCCACTCAAATTACCTGATGGGTAAGAATCAGGAAGAACGATAGTTGTAATTATGAAAACGGAACCTTGTGTCGGAAAAACTGCAAGAGAATATGGGTGAGGTGTAGCAGTCGGAGGATAATCAATGCATGGGTCAGTTTATTAGTAATACAAACAAGGATCTAATATATACAACGATCTTCCCTTTCCTATGCCTATGCCATTTTTTCGGTGGCAATAAGGGTGTCGCGCGACGTCTCGCGAGCCCACAACATTCTCGTTGTCAGAAGCGAGACAGGCCGCAAGCTCCGCCCATTGCTGTCTGGGAAACTATTGGATAAGAAAAATACTGTAATACAGTGGTTTTCGTCAACAAATTGATACAGTACTTTGTAATCAACCATCATGGATCAGGGATAATTATTTCCATTATTATCACGCTAGCTCTTTCTAATAATAATAATGATAATTGATAGTGCCATAGACAGCAAATGACATGAAACCTGAAACTCTATTGAAATTTTCGCCAGGTTTCAAAAACAAGTGGGAACTGAACAATGCACTGATCAAAGGAAAAGGTCTGCCCCAGGTGAGGATGGAATTACCTATAGTGTAGCTCAGGTACCTGGTAATCCCCTTTTGCACCTATACAGGTTAAGTTTGTCACAAGGTATTCTGCCTCGCCCCTGGACACGCAGTCTAATCATCCCTATACCGAAATCAAACACTGATAAATACCGACCAATTTCATTAACCTCATGTGTATGCAAAGTTCTAGAAAGGATAATTTTGAACAGACTCAGGTACAGGTTACAAGGTAAATTATCTCACAGACTGTACGGATTCCTATCGGGACGTAGCACACAACATTGCTTTGCAGAGTACTTTTCACACTCTAATCCAGGGAAGCACACTGTTTTTTCTTGACCTTAAGTCAGCTTTTGACATTGCAAACAGAAAAGTTATTCTAGAACAATTAGTAAGCTTTGGCATCCGGGGTAAGATACTGAACTGGATTAGAATGTATCTCTCGAACAGATCTGCAAGTGTCCTGTTCAGGGGAGTGAGAAGTCTAGCGAGCTTAACATTGATGCCATGTTCTCTTCCGACAAGAACTTTCAAAGGTTTCAATCTCTCCCAGAGTCTCTTCTTTAGAGAGAAGACCAGGTCTGCATCGTTTACATTCACCCCGAGAATTATACTTGTGGATTGTCAAGTCTGGTCACCTATGCGAAAAGTGGGTGGGTATGATACATGGGTTTAGAGCCATTGTTTTCTCAGCGGAAATGACTAATCCACGCTCATGAGCCTTTGCTGTGATTCTGTCGAGAATTATTTGCATCCTCTCTTGTGATGATGCTCTGACGCATATGTCATCAGCATAGCATATAATGGATTCACCATCCAAGTGGGATATCTGCCACCAGCTTGTGCATGAGGACTTTGAACAGCATAGGGCTGAGAACTCCTCCCTGTGGCGTCCCAAGTTCAAAAGACTGTGAAGTGGAACACTTCACAGTGCTTGCGCTGTATACAAAAATGGCTTACTACAACATCAAGTTAATATGAGAATACAAAAAACTGGGCCAGCACTACACAACGGAGCTGGGACCGCTACGGATCTTAATTCTAGGGGGT
>NC_051397.1:165930-168430 GCF_015228065.2 Penaeus monodon
TGTTTCAGGTGCCTATGTTCACTAGACATATTTCTTCTCCCTCTTATATATATAAATATGCATGTTAGCACCGAAAAATGAAGCTGCTTTTACGGTGTATTTCGACAAAGTGAAATGTGCTAGTAAAGCCACAAGATCGGCTCCTAAGTAAGAAAAATTATTATTATCTCCTATCTACAGTATCAGTTGTCGCCGCGTTGGCAACATTCGCTTCAAGGTTCTCACTGTTTTTATTAAAAGATTATGGGAAATGAAAAGCATGTTAAACAAAAGGAAATGGCATATTGACACAAATTTCGAAGGCAACTACAGCTCTAAACAAACACGAAAATCACATCAGTCTTCACTCTTGCACTCTTGTTGAGAGACAAGAACATATATACATTAAACGCAAGTTTCGCTGTGAGAGGTACCTGGCAACTGCGCTCAGAGCCTCTGATTTTATTATGTTACATAAAAAAATTACAATTAAAACAACTTATTTTAATTTTTTGTGAGAGAGCATTCAGTGTCGGCAGCAAAGCGCCAGTGTAGACTACGATTTGAATTACCCTGTAAAAGAAACAAGTTGGAGCCTCCGCTGCGCTTTCTAGCAGCGGGATGTTAGTATGTGCGAAGGCATTCACAGATCGGGAAATTCCCCTGAACAGCTATTATCACAGGGTTTCCTGAGCTCGGGGCTACTTACGCAACACACTCATATCTCCATCGCATACATTTCGTTTGGTCGCTTTGCGGGCTTGGGGTCGGGGCCTGGCGGCGCTGGATTTTAGGATTTTGTGGTATTACTGTTCATGCTGTTTGGTCCATGATGTCAGACATGAGTGGCCGGGCGAAAACAGTGGTAGGGGGACGGGTTAATTCATGGACATGAGAGTGTTTCGGGAACAGAGCAGACGGATGTACGCAAGGCCTAAATAAGTGCTTACTTAGCCCTTGGATGCAGACACACTCATACATGCTTTGCCGCACTCGAACAAATACACACGCTCATACATAAATGTAGTATATGAATATAAACATGACGTTGAATGCTATGCATGCAAAGTATTGACATGCATACTAGGGTCGGATTAGGCTTTAACCCCGAAATTTACGAATAGCACTCTGTGAGTAACGTATATTCGTATTTTGCGTTTCCATTGAGTGTCAGAGAATAAAATGAGACAGCCATAAATAGCTGACACAGGCCGGGCCATATGTATGAAGGCCTGGGCGAAGCCACATCTTCGCAAATCTCAAACGAACGAACGAACGAACCGACCGAGGCTTCCTCCCAAGCTACTTTATTTTTGTGCGTTGGAAAATTAATATGACTGAATAAACAAACAACGCTGTGAAAAAATGTATTCATCATCCCTCCCTTTAAATATCCAGTGTATTGGTATTCATCAATATATTCATGTATACTACATATCAAGGTAAGTAATATTCACACATACACACATACGCACATATATGTACACATACATATATATGTACATTGTATGTGTATATGTATATATATACATATGTAAATGTATGGAGAAACACATACATAGACAGACAGCTAGATTGATACGTGTATATGTGTTTCTCTGTAGCTAAATGTGTGTGTATATATTTATATATATATATATATATATATATATACACACACACACCACACACACACACACACACACACACACACACACACACACACACATATATATATATATATATATTGTTGTGTGTGTGTGTGTATATGTATATTTATATACAATTGGATGTGTGTATGTGTATGGGTGCATATATATATATATATATATATATATATATATATATATACATATACTGCATATGTGCATGCCCGACCTTGGGCAGTGAGATTCGAGATTCCTTATGTCACTCTTTTCACTCTGTTCGCTGTTGTGGGCAAGTTTGCGATATTTTATGTTGAATATAATTTCAGGGTTTGTGCGAATGCTTCCCATTTTCGTTTCACGTTTCTTCATTTGAGGTATAACTACGGTATATTACCAAAGCGAAAATATCCAAGCAATTAATATTAAAGCCGTTGCTTTTTCTGTGATCTTTTATGAGTGATAATGAAAGTTATGATTATTTTTGTATTAGTATTGCTTATATATGTCATTACTATTTCTATCTAATACGTTGTAGTTATTAACAGCACTATCAATATCATTGCTTTTGCTCGTCAGAAATGATATGTTAATGATCACTGTCACTGTCGTTAACATTATTGATATTATTAATGCTGTTCGCGATATATATATATATATATATATATATATATATATACAACTATTATGGACACTATGAAATTATGTGCATTCTAATTGTTAACAGTGACTTCCATTGTTAGTGATGCCGTTAAGTGATTTTGTTAATTTATCACTATTTCCTATTGTTACTTTCATTATTGTTGTTATCAGTATCGATTCTACATGATAATTTTCCATGACAATGTAAGCACTTTTATAAACATTCTTCTATATTATGAATTATGTACGTATAT
>NC_051397.1:173430-203430 GCF_015228065.2 Penaeus monodon
ACATATATACTTACATGCATACATACATATGTAGATAGATAGATAGACAGACGTGGCTATAGATATAGATATATATGGATGGAAGGATATGAAAAAATACCCGTCGGCATGACGGCCTGAGGCTTCTGCAGGAATATTCCTGTAGCGTTGTCATTTGGGCCAGTGAGTTGCACTTTCTCTTTTAGTGACATCGAGCAGGTGCTCTCACATACACGCATTTCGCGTCACAGAGTTTGTGAAGAATGATCAGTGACAACATATCTAGATATTTGCCATGCAACTACAACAAATCATTAACCGCAAATGTTACTGAAAATCCAACAAGATCAGCGGGGTGAGTTACCAAAGAGTAATTGAAAAAGGTTGTATATTCTAGGGATCGAATTGTTTGAAGCGCAGTCAGTATTAGCGTATTTACTATGATGCAGTTTTAGAATCTTTTACAAATAATTTTTCCTTCTAGTATCTACAAAGACTTCGAATAGCAATATAATTGATTAAGTCACAATATTTTTAACAATAAAACTGTATATTTTTATACCTTGTTTAGCAAAGTTATTGATTGTGCCATCATAGACAAGTTGTCAGTTGACAAAATATTACCGGCTTTTGATTTAGCCAAATATATTTTATTATTTGTTTTAGCTGCGTTGCACCCACGAAACCTATTTGCCATCGGTAAAGAATGTATTCCCATCTATGAATGTGGTGTTCCGCAAATCGGCTTCGTCAGCGTGATAAACTTATCCCGGAGCTTGTCCAATATTTCGTTATCTGAACTTTGGTTTCCTAGTGTCTGTGCATGCACCTGGAGTGCTGAGTTTTTCAGATGGCTTCTGTAGATGACGAAACAAATGCAGTTCGAATCCTGTGAAACACTGGAGTATAGCCACACACTCGCACACGGTAGAATAGTAGGTTAACAGATCTGCTATCAGCGGCACTACCTAATGTTAAGAGCTAATTAGATACATGGAATTTATGTTTATCTATGAACATGATTTATTCATGTAATTCATTAATACTCCCATTCCTATTTGATATTAGGCAGCAGGTGAAGGCAAGTGATCATTCTTTATTGTGTTTTGTTTAATGCTTGTACATAAATCATGATATTGATAGTAAGTGTCTTTTATTCTCAAATATATAATTCACTTGTTCATTCACCCTATGGCAATGCGCCAGAATTTACGCCACAGGACGCTTGACGTTAACGAAGCGTTCACGACCGTATTACGACAGCAATGAACTGCGAAAGAAACATTGGTCCCAAAGTTGCCATGGTGAAGACTACACTTTTACCAAGGGATATGGGAGGTAATGGTATCATCATTATCTCTCTCTCTCTCTCTCTCTCTCTCTCTCTCTCTCTCTCTCTCTCTATATATATATATATATATATATATATATATATATATATATATATATATATATATATATAACAAGAACGATAATAATGCCTTTAATACACTGTTGAAATGAAAATTTCCATATATATATATATATATATATATATATATATATATATATATATATATATATATAATATATGTATATATATATATATATATATATATATATAACAAGAACGATAATAATGCCTTTAATACACTGTTGAAATGAAAATTTCCATTTTCTCGGTTATTCACCTTTATAAAGAAGTGTTTCCGCTAAATTTATGTCTGACGTTATTGGTCTGTCTTTTGTCTTTAAATATGAACAGCGGACCTAAAATATCTCCTCGTTCCTCAGCCCTGAAGACCTAATTCCCCACGTAAAAGAAAGTAGTCCCCATTCCATGTTCCAGCACGGTGCGCCCATTTCTTTCCTATAAGGTGTCGAAGGGCACGGGAGCGTCGAGGGACACGAGGGCGTCAAGGCCCAAATGCTAGCGTACTGTTCTATACTGGTGTATTCTTCTCACCTTTACTATTCATATATGTAGGATGTGCCCGCGGGAACGAGCGCAGTGCCGTAACGCCTGTTAAGACGCAGAATAACAATTCGCGTATGCAGACGAGCCCGCACTGTCTTAGAAGTGGCGGGTATTGCCCGCATATATACCCCTCGTTCTGCCAAGACAAAGCACTCGTGTTTCAATTTTTGATGAATGAACACCTTGTTTAACGCAGCAGCAGTAAATACAAAGTCTTGTGCCACAAGAGCTACCCTGGAGCCTGGGGCCTCTCGTCTCGCTAGACATTATTGCTTCTGAGTTGTAAAGTAAATAAAAGTAAAATAAAATCCTGTAATTACAGAACTTTTCGCACTTTATAGTGCTTTGCTAGCACCTTCAGTGCTCTTGTTTTTGCAGGTGACACGAGACTACAGTAGGCGTAGTCAGCACCCCACCTCAGACCCGCAGCTCTCTTCTACACCAGGGTAGCCCTTTCGGCTTTGACCCCTGGGTATGGAGGCCCAGTAGTCTGGGGCGTCCTTTGGGCGCACTTTTTCTTTCTCTAAATATTTCCCCTTAATGTGACTTTCCTGAGCCTGCCGGAGTTCTTCGTGAACTCCCGTATTCGCTTGGGGGGTGGGCATCGACTTACCGTCCTTCGCCTAGGCAAGTTCGGCGGTAAGGAAGTGTCCTCCACATAACTCGATCCTCTCTGTGGTACTGGAGAACGCAACCAGGCTTCCACTGGGGGGATAGAGGACGAAATACTGATTTACTCTCTTAGCTATTGCTGTTAGGTTGATACCAAAAGTTAAGAGCCTTTGATCCCTTCAGGACAACAATTTTAAGCAAAGGGGTCGGACCTGGTCCGATGCCCAGTATGGATGCTACCCCGGCTACCCCTTCTCCTCCTCAAGGAGGAGGGGCGACTCATGAGAATGAGAATGCGAGGTTCGCGAATGTAAAATGCGTGAATGAAAATCAATCGCTTTTGAACGTGAACCCCTTTATCATCAAAAAGGTCCTTGATGGTCAAGTGGACGGCGATTTTGATTTTGTCAAAAAGATTGCGAGATGGAAGCCTCCTTGTTACAGTACAGTACAACTCCCAGATTAAGGATTTACTTAAGCTGACGCAAATTCATGATCTTCGAGTTAAAGTAACTATTCCTATTGTCCCAAATACCTGTAAGGGAGTAATCTTTCACAGGGATTTGAGGACGATGGAAGAAAGTGAAATTCTTGAGAGCATGAAGGACCAAGATGTACTGGACGTTCATTGTAAGACCAAGAAGGACGGGAATGTGCGAACGAAAACTGGACTGTTTTTTTACCTTTGCTTTGAATAAAATCCCAGAGTATGTCAACGTCGGTTATGAACGCGTTCAAGTAAGACCTTATATCCAAAAGCCAAAGCATTGTAATAGATGCCAAAAATTCGGACACACCTCATTAAGATGTATTGATAAGGACTCAAATAAATTTGTATGCCGTAAATGTGCTGAAGCCCATGACACCATCACATGTACTAGCCAGATTTCCAAATGTGCTAACTGTGGAGGTCCCCATCAGTCAGGATCTGCTGAGTGCAGCATCTTGAAGAAGGAGACTGAGACATTAGCATATATGAGAAAGCATGAAGTTGGTTATACTGAAGCTAAGAAGAAAGTGGAAAGTTTGACACGCAAACCTGATACTTCCTATGCTGAAGCAGTAACTAACATCACCCCTAGTGCAAGTAATGTCAGTCAACAGCTTGCAGCTAAGGATAAAGAAATTGCTGAACTTAAACAGACCGTTAAAGAACTAAATATTAAAGTATATCACCTGACTAAATTAGTCGATCAAATGACTGCATCAACCCAGCATAAACATCATAAGGAGGATGATACTGAATCACAGTCCGGAGCGCACCTTCCCGTCCGGGCTACTCCTGTGAGGACTTCGTCTGGCTCGCGATCGGCTTCTCGAGAGAGAAACAGATCGCAATTTGTCAGTCGTCTCCCTCACCAGGAGGTGCAGGACATGGAGGCTTCTGTCTCCAAACCATCCCGAGAGAGGTCCCCAGGAAGGGAGGGAGAGGAGGCGTCTCCCTCCCAAAAAAGAAGAAAAAAACTGGTGGACAAGGCACTTCCAAACCTCATAAAACGTAATCCGCGTCGACCATTATACAATGGAACTGTCGAAGTCCTAGATCTATAGTAAATGACCTTAAATTATTAGCCTCGTCCTATGCTCCCGATATTATAGTTCTCCAAGAAACGCACTTAACAAACCTCGTCTCTAACGAGATCGTTTTGCTGAGGAACTACCATCTATGTCGGAAGGATCGTGAGGGTAGGGGTGGAGGCGGAGTCGCCATGTACATCCACCAAAGCCTCCCTATTACAGAAGTGACTATTGATTCTACTTTGGAGTTCGTCGCATGCAAAGTAAAAATTAATGGCACGTATCTGGCTATATGTTCACTTTATTGTCCACCTGATGCAGTGATAGCCTACGATGAGCTCTTTGCTCTTCAGGAACGTCTGCCACAAAATAAAGTAATTTTAGCTGATTTTAATGCTCATCATACGTTATGGGATTCCCTGCGGGTGGATGGTAGAGGTGAGCAAGTAGTTAAGTTGATTAATGAGTCTGATTTAATCCTTCTGAATGATGGTAGTCCGACGCGGGTGGACGATAATAGCGGTAATTTGAGCTTTATTGACTTATCACTGGTCTCATCATTAATAGCAGCCAAGTGCCTGTGGCACACTATTAACGACTCGTTGGGAAGCGATCATTTTCCTATTTTGATTAAATATTCATGTGACACAGTGAGAACGCCTTCAGCACCTAAATTTAACATAAAAGAGCAGACTGCGTCGCCTTCACAAGGAGCGTCAAGCGCGAACTTGTTGGAGAAACCATTGATGATAAAGTAAACAATATTCAGAATTCGATTATAGAAGCAGCATTGCAATCCATTCCTAAAACTTCGACAGATAGCGTTAAGCATAGAGTTCCATGGTGGACACCAGATTGCCGCAGGGCGCTGTGCCGACGCAATAAGGCCTACAGGCCTTTCAAATATAACATCACTAATGAGAACTTTTGCAATTACAAACTAGCAAGAGCTAGGGCTCGTAGAATAATAAGACAAGCAAAAAGAGACTCCTGGCGGAGCTTTGTCTCTACAATAAATAGCAATACAAAAACATCAGAGGTTTGGTCCACTATTAATAAAATTAATAGAAAAAAAACATCTTTTAAAATTAACATCATTGAAGAGGGCACTAATTTCGATTCACCTAGAGACATTGCTAATGCACTCGCCAGGCAGTTCTCTCATACAAGCAGCTCAGCTAATTACCATCCCACCTTCCTGACCACCAAGGAAGAGGCTGAGCTGCAACCAATTCACTTTGCCACAGGAGATGACTTTGATTACAATAAAGATCTTACAATGGATGAGCTTGTCCGAGCCCTAGAAGCCTGTAGAGGAACATCCCCAGGCCCCGATGAGATTCGATATGAGATGATGAAGCATCTTAATCATGACGACATGATTAAGTTGCAAGAAGTGTACAATGAAATTTGGAAAAGCCACACTTTTCCAAACTCATGGCACTTCGCCCACATCATTCCTATATTGAAAGGAGGGGGTAATCCCAGACTTGCCATCTCCTACCGCCCAATTGCGTTGAGAAGTTGCTTATGCAAGGTCATGGAACGAATTGTTAACAGTAGGCTATTGCATTTTTTAAATTCCAGTAATTTGCTAGTTGACGAGCAGTGCGGCTTCCGCAAGGGACGCCAAACTCTCGATCAGCTTAGTAAAGCTGGACAGTCATATTCAAGAGGCCATTGCCAAAAAAGATTTTTTGATTTCAGTATTTTTAGATACAGAAAAAGCCTGCAACATGACATGGCGATATGGCCTACTCAGAAAACTTTATGCTTTTGGATTACGTGGAAACTTGCCTTGTTTTATTCAAAATTTCATTTCTGACAGAACTTTTACTGTCAAATTATTTTCCGACAATGTCACTTTTTCGGACGTTTTTGTCCAGGCAAACGGGGTCCCACAAGGAAGTGTCTTGTCACCAACATTATTTTTATGTATGATAAATGACATCTTACCAACTCCTCCTCGGAATCTTAAATACTCACTGTACGCTGATGATTGTGCATTATGGCATTCCAGCAATAATGCAGAATTCTCAGCAAATCGCATCCAATTGGCACTGGATATGATTCATAACTGGGGCCTCCAGTGGGGTTTTAAATTTTCCAGTAGAAAGAGTATTGGGGTAATTTTTTCACGTAGGAGGAAGCCGGACATCAGGCTAACTCTAGACAACCACCCAATACCCATTCAAAATTCTGCAAAGTTTCTTGGGCTACTCTTTGATAGTAGATTCAATTGGAAAGACCACATTGGTCAGTTAAAGAATAGATGTCAAAGAGCACTAATTTATTAAAGTGCATTTCTGGTAATAAATGGGGAGCTGATAGACAGTCTTTGCTAATGGTATATAAAGCCCTGATTAGGTCTAAAGTAGATTATGGGTCAATCGTGTATGGTTCGGCATCGAGAACAAGTTTGAAAGGTTTGGATGCTGTGCAGAATGCTTGCTTGCGTGTGTGTGTTGGAGCCCTAAAATGTACTCGGATCGAGTGTCTTGAGGTGGAGTCAGGAATACCTCCCCTCCGACTCAGACGCGGCCAGTTGGCACTGACATATGCCGCAAAGGTGGCTCGAGACCCGAGCCACCCTAATGGCAATAGTGGTATTAGGCCCTTTGCCACGAGACTCCACGACCTCGTCGAGAAAGTCGGTATAGATCTCTCTACCATCGATACCCTGGTTCAATCAAATATAGCGCCATGGGAAACCCCCAATTTTTCTATCATGGAAGCCTGGCTTCCATCAGCCAAGGCCATGGCGCCGGAGGAGGAGTTACGCCAGAGGTTCAGAGAGATCCTTATTAAACATCTCCCTTTTTTTCATTTATATACCGACGGCTCCAAGACAGATGAGTGTGTGGGTGCGGGTGTATGGTCGACTGAATGTAAACTAAAGTTCAGACTGCCGAATCATACATCGATCTTTATTGCCGAACTTTTTGCCCTAGACAAACCTATTAATTTTGCACTATCGACGACCCACGATAGAATAGTATTTTTTTCAGATTCACTAAGTTCACTTAAAGCCATTAAATCATTAGAAACCACCAAAAATGAACTAATATCATACTAATATCATTCTTAAGCTACATGGTGCCAGATCAATCAATCAAGCTAATATGGGTACCAGGCCACTCTGGTATCCATGGCAATGAGCAGGCTGACAAATTAGCCGGGTCAACTGGTGATCTGGACCTTAGCACAGTCCGTACAGATCTCAGGTGTTTTGTGTCTCTTATAAAAGCAAAAATACATCTCCTGTGGCAAAGTGAGTGGACCAGCCTCCAACTCACACATAAAATCAATCCAATAATCGAACTGTGGGACACAGCCTACAGAAAAAACAGAAGGGAGGAGGTGGTGTTGGCCCGTCTTAGGGTCAATGCCACCAGATTAACCCACCTCACTCCCTATATTGAGAAGAACTTCCCTCCACAGTGCCTAGAGTGCCACACCATCCTCACAATAGTGCACACATTAACAAATTGCCAAAGATACAATAATAATAGAACAAATCTCAAAAATTATTTTAGAAACAAAAATATTGAATTTACAACATCAAATCTTTTATACAACGATGAAAAAATAATAAGTAAAGTAATCGCTTTTCTAAGGGAGACAAAACTTCATGACCTTATATAGATTGATAGAATAAATAGGATCCATTAGCTTAATAACCTTGGCCACATGCCGCTGGTTGATAGCCAAGAAATCCAACAAAGAAAGAAAGAAACGACAAAGCAGAGAGGGAGAGAGAACGAACACGGCTACTCCACGGTTTGCCAGTCCTGTCCTGTCCAGCGACAATTATCGTAAGCATATGGGAAATCTCCGAGAGGTGCATTTTATTTCTGATTTGAGATTACGAAGTGTTGTTTTTTTGTAAATATACCGTGTACCTTGACTTTTTTCTTTTCTCTTTACAACCATATTCATATTGTAACCTGGAGCCTCCTAGAAAACATGAACAGCAAATATCGGATTGATAATTAAATAAGCTAATACTAATGGTAATGAAATGTTAATTAAGTTGTCACAATTTAAGGTGATTAACAATAACGAATAAAGATACGACTTTAAAGATTACGGAAATGAAAAATAACATACCCTAGAATAAGTAAATTATAAAAATCATCACAAATCATAAGATGAGTATCTTACTATAAAGAACTTTTGCCACGCCTACCACACTACTTCACTTTGTTATACGACACTTCCCTATACCCTACAAACATGGCCCCGATAGCAGGGGAGAGCATGAAGGATATTGGGAAATCTGCCGGGGAAAATATGAGGGAGAATGAGTTCGGCAGCCGATTTATGCGTCGCAAACTCGTGATGATAACAATAATATTAATTATCATGATGATAATGATAATAATGATAATTTTTGATAATGTGTTCCACAGCCCGCCATCTCTTTCTCACTCCCGCCAGTTCCCGTCTCTCGCGCAATCGCCTCTTTACCTTTTGTCACTTTGTATTTATGTTTTGTGCCCATTAACACTCTCCCTTTCCTTCTATGTATCAAGCGAACAATCACTTTCCTTTATTGTCCCTCGGCCACTTTTATCATCCATTGTTGTCATTTCTGAATTCTTAACGTTTTGAATCTGCCACCCTAATGACACCTCTGTCTCTATATTACAGGTTCAATACCTTGTGCAACCCTGTATCTGACACCATAACTGACACCAAATGTGCATAAACTTCCCATTCTTCAATGTTGCGAAGAGTCCTGAACATAAATGTTTCATCTACGACCGCCAGTGTCCTCAGAGCCAAGTCGAGGGTTCCTATCACTCAGGAACGTTTTGTTCATCCCTTTTCTTCCCTTTTGGGCTTCGCGAGATGACCAAGGAAGGAGGCGCCCGCCGCGGAACACTGATAGTTTTGCGCATGGAAATACGGAGAAAGACGTGAGGAAAGAGGGCAGAGGAAGTGAGAGAGCAGGAGAAAGAAAAAGAGACAGAATACATTGCCACATCGACCTTCCCGCACCGCACCTCAGCTCCAGTGCGATTGTTTTTCGTGGCGACCGGGCTCCGCCTGAGAAAAATCATGCCTGATGGCAATAACCGTCCATGTGGGGTTCTGTCTGCAAATCCAAATAAGTTTAAAGAAAATACAATAAGTTATTAAAATAATGACTAAACTCGATGATTATGAACAGATAGGGCACATAATTCATAAATCCCATAAATTCTAGACACGGTTGAAAGAATTTTCCATCGATGGCTTGAAAAATGCCCGGGATCCGCCTTTCACCTCTTATACATGGAGAGTCGGGAATCCTATCTGAGAGACTTGTGATTCCTCTGAGAGTATCCAGATTTTCGATGTTGCAATATTCCGGGCAGTAGGATAATGGAGCGTCGTCTTGTCGTCCTGCTTGAGTCTTCGCGTTGATAATTGAAAACCACGATTTTTCGCCATCGTTTTATATTCATCATACTATCAATGTGCTTTGATTTTTCTTACGTTCCATTGTCATTACCTTAGCAATATTTTACGATCTTTAACCAATTAACCATTCTGGCAAAAGCAGTACTTGTCCCTCGCACGTGCGTGGTAGGAACGTGTGTATATGGACTGGGGTTTGCTGTTTGTTTTCTCTTCATGTGTGCATATTTTCCCTAGACTCGTCGAAACTCGAAACCCCCAAAGGAGAATGATAACAAGCATATGAATTCATCAATCACGGCATATTTATAATTGTCATAATTTAGTGACACTTCTATGATTGTAATAATAATTATTATTATTAGTAGTAGTAATGATAATAATAATAATAATAATAATAATAATAATAATAATAATAATAATAAGAATAATAAACCGGAATAATAATAATAATAATAATAATAATAATAATAATATAATAATAATAGTCATATAAGTAGTAATAATTATAATATAATAATAAATAATTCTAATCATACTATAATAATAATATATATCAATCGTATAAGAATAATAGTAATTAATAATAATTATACAATAATAGCAACACAACAGCAAGACAATGATGGTGTAATACTGCAGTGATATTCAAATAAATGAATAAACAAATGCACCGAAGACTGCACCTAGAAGTTGCTGAGTAGAATTAGACGCTCTCCCTCCCTCCTCCCTCCTCCCTCTTTCCGAATATTTTGTAAAGCACAGAGGTAAAAAAAATCCCCAACCCAAAAAATGTACAGGGTACAATCCCAGCTTTCTACCTTCTGGTTTCCGGTTGCATGGCCTACAGTAACGCCGCCGAGCGCAGGAGAATGTTCAACGCGCGAACGTACCAGAGGCGCTCTACGTGACTACTGAGGCGGCAAACTGACTCGTCGCTGCTTCAGTCCTGGTTTCATGTAGCTTCAAACGAGCCTTTAACATTTTGCTTGGTGTTCTCTCCTCCACCAAATTTTGTGTGTAGTTTTAAGATTAATCAGGGTCTTTCCTTCTGTATGTCTTATATCCTAGGTATAGTTTTCTATATCAGTAAGTCTTTCGATTGCCCTGTAACCGCAGAGTAGCACATTTTCCTTTCCTTCTTCCTCAACATAAATGCGATGATAAGCGTAACCGAGCATCGTTTTTTCTAGGAGTTTAAAGTATTGTTATAAATACAGTTTTTAGGTATTCTATGTACACCAAGGCTCTGAGCCCATAGAGCTCATACATTTTTATGAATTTTTCAATGAATTTTCTTTTAGTTATGTTTATATTTCTTATTATTTTCTATTGTCCTTTTTGTCACTATAAATGACATAACAGTATCACTTGTAATTGTAAAAACTTTACAAATATTCTTTACATATTCCGAACGAAATTATCTCGCTTGCACCCTTCGTTCCTGCTGGCACTCCTTCGACGCTCGCTGGTCCCAAACCGTGTTGGTCTTTGCCTTTGGATCCATCATCTGCGTGAGATAGGGAGCCTGCTGCTTGGGCAACAGCTTGCTCTCACATTCGTTCGCCCTATGCATTGACGCTCCCTGTACGGGTTGGGCAAAGACAACAATGCCATGGTCGACTCGACTGATGGTGCCCTTCTATCTATTCATATATGGTCCCGGTAGTCGTAAAATGCCTGCGCTATGACGGCTAGTTCGAACCCGATTTCACGGCGAAGAAAACGACAATCGCTTCCAATGTTAAACAGGTCGTAGGGGAAGTCGCCGCCGTGGCAGAGTGTTAGCGCGCAGAATCGCCGGTTCTTCAAGGAAGGGGTATCCAATCAGCAAGGGTGGTACTGCATATACTCTCAACAGCTAACTGAGAGCCCTATGGTCCTGCAGTTGACTGAATGACTGTTGAAAAAATAAAATGAAATAAATAATAAATAATTAAATATATATATATATATAGTAGATATATATATCTATATATATATATATATATATATATTGAATATAAGAAGCCGATGTCCACACACACACACACACACACACACACACCACCACACACACACACACACACACACACACCACACTATATATATATATTATATATATATGTATATTATATATATATATATATATAGAGAGAGAGAGAGAGAGAGAGAGAGAGAGAGAGAGAGAGAGGAGAGAGCAGAGAGAGAGAGAGAGAGAGAAATACATATATATATATATAATATAATAGAAATATATATATATATAATATTATATATATATATATCCATATTCCAATATGGATATATATATATATGTAATACATACATACATCATATACTTACTGCATACAACATATGTAGATAGATAGATAGACAGACGTTGCTATAGATATAGATATTATGGATGGCAGGATATGAAACAATACCCTCGCATGACGCCTGAGGCTGCTGCAGGAATATTTCCTGTAGTCGTTGTCATTTGGGGCCATGAGTTTACTTCTTCTTTTAGGACATCAGCAGTGCTTCTCACATACACAGCATTTCGCTCACCGAGTTTGTGAAGAATGATCAGTGACAACAATATCTAGATATTTGCCATGCACTACAACAAACATTAATCGCAAATGTTACGAAAATCAACAAGATCATCGGGGTGAGTTACCAAAGAGTAATTGAAAAAAAAAGGTGTATATTCTAGGGGATCGAATTGTTTGAAGTGCAGTCAGGTACGTATTTACTAATGATGCAGTTTAGAATTCTTTTACAAATAATTTTTTTCCTTCTAGTATCTACGAAAAAAAAGACTTCGAATAGCACTATAATTGATTAAGTCACAATATTTTTAACAATAAAAAACTGTATATTCTTTATACCTGTTTTAGCAAGTTATTGATTTGCCATCCATAGACAAGTTGTCAGTTGACAAAATATGACCGCTTTGATTTAGCCAATATATTTTATTATTTGTTTTAGCTGCGTTGCAACCCACGACCTTCATTTGGCCATCGGAAAGAATGTATTCCATCTCTGAATGTGGTGTTCCGCAAATCGGCTTGCGGCAGCGTGGATAAAACTTATCCCGGAGCTTGTCCAATATTTCGTTATCTGAACTTGGTTTCCTAGTGTCTGTGCATGCACCTGGATGCTGAGTTTTTTCAGATGGCTTTCTTTCTGTAGTGACGAAACAAATGCAGTTCGCATACTGTGAAACACCGGGTAATAGCACCCACTCGCACACGGTAGAATAGTAGGTTAACAGATCTTCTATCAGCGGCACACCTAATGTTAGAGCTAATTAGATACATGGAATGTATTTTTATCTATGACCATGATTTTATGCATGTAATTCATAATACTCCCATTCCTATTTGATATTGGCAGGCAGGTGAGGCAAGTGATTCATTAGTATTGTGTTTTGTTAATGCTTGTACATAATCATGTATTTGATAGTAGTTGTCTTTGATTCTCAATACATAATTCACTTGTTCATTCACACTATGGCAATGCGCCAGAATTTACGCCACAGGACGCTTGCGTTAACGAAGCGTTCACGACCGTATTAGAACAGCATGAACTGCGAAAGAAACATTGGTGCCCAAAGTTGCCATGGTGAGACTACACTTTTACCAAGGGATATGGGAGTAAGGGTATCACATTATTCTCTCTTCTCTCTCTCTCTCCCGTCTCTCTCTCTCTCTCTCTCTCTCTATATGATATATATAGATATATATATATATATATATATAGATTATATATATATATATATATATATACCGAACGATAATAATGCTTTAATACACTGTTGAATGAAAATTTCCATATCTATATATATTATAGATATATATATATATATATATAATATATATTATATATTATATGTATATGTATATATATATATATATTCTATATATATATATATTATATATATATATATATATATATATATATAAAGAACGATAATAATGCCTTTAATTGCACTGTTTGAAAATGAAATTTCCATTTTTCTCGTTATTCCCTTTATAAATAAGTGTTTCCGCTAAATTTATTGTTGACTTTATTGGACTGTCTTGTGTCTTTAATATGAACAGCGGCCTAAAAATATCTCCTCGCCCCACCCTAGACCTAGATTCCCCACGTAAACGAAAGTAGTCACCTTCCATGTTCCAGCACGGTGCGCCATTCTTTCCTATAGAGTGTCGAAGGGCACGGGAGTGTCCGAGGACACGAGGCGTCCAAGGCCCAAAGCTCGTAACTGTCTATACCGGTGTATTCCTCTCACCTTTACTAGTCATTATGAGGATGTGCCCGCGGGAACGACGCAGTGCGTAACGCCTGTTAGACGCAGAAATAACAATTCGCGTAATGCAAACGAGCCCGCACTGTTTAGAGTGGCGGGTATGCCGCATAGATACCCCTCGTTCTGCCAAGACAAAGCACTCGTGTTTCAATTTTTGACGAATGAACACCTTGTTTAACGCAGCAGCAGTAAATACAAAGTCTTGTGCCACAAGAGCTGCCCTGGAGCTTGGGGCCTCTTCTCTCGCTAGACATTATTGTTCTGAGTTGTAAGTAAATAAAATAAAATAAAATCTGTATTACAGAACTTTTCGCACGTTAATAGTGCTTTGTAGCCCTTCTTGCTCTTGTTTTGCAGTGACACGAGACTACAGTAGGCGTAGTCAGCACCGCCCACTTCAGACCCTCAGCTCTCTTCTAACACAAGGGTCTCCCTTTCGGCTTTGACCGCCTGGTATGGAGGCCCAGTATCGTGGGCGTCCTTTGGGCGCACTTTTCTTTCTCTAAATATTTCCCCCTTAATGTGACTTTCCTGAGCCTGCCGGAGTTCTTCGGGACTTCCATATTCGCTTTGGGGGTTGGTCATCGACTTACGTACTTCGGTCCTACTGCAAGTTCGGGCGGTAAGGAAGTGTCCTCCACACTAACTCATCCTCTCTGTGGTACTGGAGAACGCAACCAGGCTTCACGGGGGATAGAGGAGGACGAAAATACTGATTTACCCTCTTAGCTATGCTGTTAGGTGATACCAAAAGTTAAGAAGCCTTTAATCCCTTCATGACAACAATTTTAAGCAAAGGGGTCGGACCTGGTCCGATGCCCAGTATGGATGCTACCCGGCTACCCCTTCTCCTCCTCAAGGAGGAGGGGCGACTCATGAGAATGAGAAGCGAGGTTCGCGAATGTAAAATTCGTGAATGAAATTCATCACTTTTGAAAGTGAACCCCTTTATCATCAAAAGGTCTTGATGGTCAAGTGGACGTGGCGATTTTTGATTTTTGTCAAAAAGATTGGCGAGATGGAAGCTCCTTGTTACAGTACAAGTACAACTCCCAGATTTAAGATTACTTAACTGACAGCAAATTCATGATCTTCGAGTTTAAAGTAACTATTCCTTGTCCCACATACCTGTAAGGGATTAATCTTTTCACAGGGATTGAGGACGATGGAAGAAAGTGAAAATTTCTTGAGAGCTGAAGGACCAAGATGTACTGGACGTTCATTGTCAGACGCAAGAAGGACGGAATGTGCGCACGAAAACTGACTGTTTTTTACCTTTGCTTTGAATAAAATCCCAGAGTATAGTTCACCGCTCGGTTATGAACGCGTTCAAGTCAGACCTTATATCCAAACGCCAAGCATTCTAATAGATGCCAAAAATTTGGACACACCTCATTAAGATGTATTCGATAAGGACTCAAACAAATTTGTATGCCGTAATGTGCTGAGCCATGACACCATCACATGTACTAGCCAGATTTCCAATGTGCTAACTTGTGGAGGTCCCCATCAGTCAGATCTGCTGAGGTAGCACTTGAGAAGGAGACTGAGACATTAGCATATATGGAGAGCATGAGATGGTTTACTGACGCGTAAGAAGAAAGTGGAAAGTTTACACGCAAACCTGATAACTTTCCTAATGTCTGAAGCAGTAACTAACATCACCCCTAGTGCAAATAATGTCAGTCAACAGCTTGCAGCTAAGGATAAAAGAAATTGCTGAACGTAACAGACCGTTAAAGACTACATATTAAGTATATCAACCTGACTAAATTAGTCGATCAATGACTGCATCAACCCAGCAGACATCATAAGGAGATGATACTGATCACAGTCCGGAGCGCACCTTCCCGTCCGGGCTACTCCTTGTGAGGACTTCGTCCCCCCCCTGGCTCGCGATCGGCTTCTCGAAGAGAACAGATCGCAATTTGGTCAGTCGTCTCCCTCACCAGGAGGTGCAGGACATGGAGCTTCTGTATCCAAACCATCCGAGATAGGTCCCCAGGAAGGGAGGGAGAGGCGCGTCTCCCTCCCAAAAAAGACAGAAAAAAACTGGTGGACAAGGCACTTTCCAACCTCATAAAACGTATCCGCGTCGACCATTATACAATGATCTGTCGAAGTCCAGATCTTAGTAAATGACCTTAAATTATTGCCTCGTCCCTATGCTCCCGATATTATAGTTCCCCAAGAAACGCACTTACAACCTCTGTCTCTAACGAGATCGTTTTGCTGATGAACTACCTCTATGTCCGGAAGGATCTTGGGGTAGGGGTGGAGGCGGAGTCGCCATGTACTCCACCAAGCCTCCCCTATTACAGAAGTGGCTATTGGTTCTACTTGGAGTTCGTCGCATGCGAAAGTAAAATTAATGGCACTATCTGCTATATGTTCACTTTATTGTCCACCTGAATGCAGTGATAGCCTACGATGACTCTTTGCTCTTCAGGACGTCTGCCACAAAATAAAGTAATTTTAGCTGATTTTAATGCTCCTCATAGCCGTTTTATGGGATTCCCTGATGGTGGCTGGTAGATGTGAGGTCAAGTAGTTAAGTTTACAGATTACTGAGTCTGTATTTAATCCTTCTGATGATGGTTTCACGACGGCGGGTGGCGATAATAGCGTAATTTGAGCTTTAATGCTTATCAACTGGTCCTCATCATTAATAGCAGCCAAGTGCCTGTGGCACACCTATTAACGACTCGTTGGAAGCGTCATTTTCCTCTTTGATTAATTTCATGTGACACAGTGAACGCTTCAGCACTAAATTTAACATAAAAAGAGCAGACTGGGTCTCCTTCACAAGGAGCGTCCAAGCTCGAACCTTGTTGGAAAAACCATTGATGATAAAGTAAACATATTCAGAATGTCGATTATAGAAGCAGCATTGCAATCCATTCCTAAAACTATCGACAGATAGCGTTTAATCTTGAGTTCCATGGTGGACACCAGATTGCGCAGGGCCGCTGTGGCCGACGCAATAAGGCCTACAGGCCTTTCAAATAGCAAATCCCTAGAAACTTGTTGCAATTACAAACTAGCAAGACCTAGGCTCGTAGAAATATAGACAAGCAAAAAGAGACTCCTGGCGGGCTTGTCTCTACAATAAATAGCATACACAAACATCAGAGTTTGGTCCACTATTATAGAAAATTAATAGAAAAAAAAACATCTTTAAATAACATCATTGAAGAGGGCACTAATTTCGATCACATAAGACATTGCTAATGCACTCGCCAAGCCTTTTCTCTCATACAACAGCTCAGCTAATTACCATCCCACTTCCTGACCACCAGGAAAGAGCTGAGGCTGCAACCAATTCACTTTTGCCACAGGAATGACTTTGATTACAATAAGTCTTACAATGGATGAGCTTGTCCGAGCCCTAGAAGCTGTATAGGAACATCCCAGGCCCCATTATATTCGTATAGATGATGAGCATCTTAATCATGACGACCAGATTAAGTTGCAAGAATTGTACAATGAATTTGGAAAAGCCCACACTTTTCCAAACTCATGGCACTTCGCCCACATCATTCCTATATTGAAAAGGAGGGGGTAATCCCGAGACTTGCCATCATCGCTACCGCCCAATTGCGTTGAGAAAGGTTGCTTTATGCAAGGTCATGACGATTGTTAACATAGGCTATTGCATTTTTTTAAATTCGCAGTAATTTGCTAGTTTGACGCGCGTGCGGCTTCCCGCAAGGACGCCAAACTCTCGATCAGCTTAGTAAAGCTGGACAGTCATATGCAAGAGCCATTGCCAAAAAGATTTTTTGAGTTCAGTATTTTTAGATACAAAAAAGCCTGCAACATGACATTGTATATGTCGCTACTCAGAAAACTTTATGCTTTTGGATTACGTGGAACTTGCTTGTTTTATTTCACAATTTCCATTTCTGACGAACTTTTACTGTCAAATTATTTTCCGACAAATGTCACTTTTCGGACGTTTTTGTCCAGGCAAACGGGGTCTCCACAAGGAAGTGGTCCTTGTCACCAACATTATTTTTATTATGATAAATGACATCCTTACCAACTCCTCCTCGGAATCTTAAATACTCCACTGTACGCTGTATGATTGTGCATTATGCATTCCAGCCACATATGCAGACTTCTCATCAAATCGCATCCATTGGCACTGGTATGATTCCATAACTGGGCCTCCAGTGGGTTTTAATTTTCAGTAGAAGATATTGGGGTACTTTTTTTCACTTAGGAGGAACCGGACATCAGCTAACTCTAGACAACCACCCGAAGTACCTTATTCAAATTCTGCAAAGTTTCTTGGGCTACTCTTTGATAGTAGATTCAATTGGAAGAGACCACATTGGTCGTTAAGAATAGATGTCAAAAAGCAACTAATTTATTAAGTGCATTTCTGGTAATAATGGGAGCTGATAGACGTCTTTGGCTAATGGTATATAAAGCCCTGCTTAGAGTCTAAGTAGTTATGGGTCAATTCGTGTAATGGTTCGGCCTCGTGAACAAGTTTTGAAAGGTTTGGATGCTTGCAGAATGCTTGCTTGCGTGTGTTGTGTTGATCCCTAAAATGTACTCGGATCGAGTGTCTTGAGGTGAGTCAGGAATACTCCCCTCCGACCTCAGACGCGGCCAGTTGGCACTGATATCTGCCGCAAAGGTGCTCGACCCGAGCCCCCTAATGACAATCGTGGTATTAGGCCCTTTGGCCAAAGAGACTCCCACGACCTCGTCGGAGTCGGTATAGATCTCTCTACCATCGATACCCTGGTTCAATCAATATAGCGCCATTGGAAACCCCTATTTTTCTAATCATGAAGCCTGGCTTTCCAATCAAGCCAGGGCCATGGCGCCGAGGCAGAGTTTTCGCCAGAGGTTCAGTAGAGATCCTTATTAACATCTCCCTTTTTTCAATTTATATACCGACGGCTCCAAGACAGATTAGTTGTGGGTGCGTGTATGGTCCGACTGAATGTAAACTAAAGTTCAGACTGCCGAATCATACAATCGATCTTTATTGCCGAACTTTTTGCCTAACAAACCTATTAATTTGTGCACTATCTTACGACCCCCGATATGAATAGTATTTTTTTTCCGATTCACTAATTTCACTTAAAGCCTTAAATCAGTAGAAACCACCAAAATGAACTAATATCATACTAATATCATTCTTAAGCTACATGGTGCCAGATCAATCAATCAAGCTAATTGGTACCCAGGCACTCTGGATCCATGCAATGAGCAGAGCTGACAAATTACCAGGGTTCAAGCTGGTGATCTGGACCTTAGCACAGTCCGTAACAGATCTCAGGTGTTTTTGTGTCTCTTATAAAAGCAAAAATACATCTCCTGTGGCAAAGTGGATGGACCAGCCTCCAACTCACACATAAAATCAATCCAACAATCGAACTGTTGGACGACAGCCTACAGAAAAACAGCAGGGAGGATGTGGTGTTGGCCCGTCTTAGGGTCAATGCCGACTATTAACCCACCTCACCTTCCCTATATTGAGAAGAACTTCCTCCACAGTGCTATATTCCACCCCATCCTCACAATAGTGCACACATTAACAAATTGCCAAGATACAATAATAATAAACAAATCTCAAAATTATTTTTAGAAAACCAAATATTTGAATTTACAACATCAAATCTTTTCTCAACGATGAAAAATAAATAAGTAAAGTAGTCGCTTTTCTGGGAGACAAAACTTTATGACCTTACATAGATTGATAGAAAAATAGATCCATTGGCTTAATAACCTTGGCCACATGCCGCTGGTTTATAGCGAAATCAACAAAGAAAAAAGCAAGACAAAGCAGAGATGGAGAGAGAACGAACAACGGCTACTCCACGGTTTTGCAGTCCTGTCCTGTCAGGCGCCATTTCGTAAGCATTGGGAATCTCCGAGAGGTGCATTTTATTTCTGATTTGGAATTACGAAGTGTTGTTTTTTTGTAAAATACCGTGTACCTTGACGTTTTTCTTTTCTCTTACAACCATATTCCATACTGTAACCTGGAGCCCTCCTAGAAAAACATGAACGGCAAATATCGATTGATAATTTAAATAAGCTTAATCTAATGGTATGAAATGTTAATTAGTTGTCACAATTTAGGTGATTACCAATAACGAATAAGATACGAACTTTAAAGATTACGAAATGAAAATAACATACCCTAGAATAAGTAAATTATAAATCATCACAATCATAAGATAGTATCTTACTATAAAGAACTTTTGCCACGCCTACCACACTACTTCACTTTGTTTATACGACACTTCCCTATACCACGACAAACATGGCCCCGATAGCATGGAGAGCATGAAGGAATTGGGAAATCTGCCGGGGAAAATATGAGGGAGAATGATTCGGCAGCCGATTTAGCGTCGCAAACTCGTGGATGATAACAATAATATTATTTACTCATGATGATATGATAATAATGATAATTTGATAATGTAAGGTGGCCCCACAGGCCTGCCATCTCTTCTCGATCTCACCGCCAGTCTCCCGTACTCCTCGCGCAATCGTCTCTCTGTATGCATTTGTATACATACGTTTCACATATTTCTGTTTTAATAGTTCCCATTTTACTTCGTTCCTATAAGTCACTTCTGTTTGAGTTTGCCCTTTGACCCAGTCCTATCATCTTCAATTCATTTATTCGCAAACTATTTCTCGCTTCTTCTGGCAGCTTCATTATCTCTTAATATCTCTTTATTTTTTGTCACTTTTTCTGTCTACGGAAGCTTATTCTCATTTTAAGAAATATCTGCTTTAACGTTATATTTTATTCTTTTGTACTTACTTCTCGGGTCTACTCGCACATTAAGTTGTACTTTTTATGTTGATCTCGTTATGAGATTTTAGTGTCTTTCCTAATGTTTTTGTATAAACTTTATATTTACAACGATGTTGGCGTGCTTATGTCGTCACGACTTTAATAAATTTAGCCGCGTTGAGGCAGGAAACAGATTTATTCTCCCGAAACATGTCGTTTTGTTTTCCTCCGGGTGATTTAACTTGCTGAGACGTAGGTGGAAACTCGCACGCCTGGGCATCACATACACGGGGAAAATACAAGGTATGTTATTTTTCCCTTCCTGGCTATTTCCTCCATTCACACTACCATTTTTTTTAGGATCAACTTGACAGTGAACCGATAGGAATAGATTAATACGGAGTCACCTACCCTACCACAGTAAGGATAATGATGATAATTTTGATAATGATAACGAATATTAATTATAATAAAATGATAATGATCTTATTAAATAATAGTAATATAATAATATACTAATAATATGATATGGATGATGATGTAATAATAATAGTAATATAATATAATAATAATAATAATAATCATGATAATTGATAATGAGAATGATTAATGATAATGATAATGATAATAATCATAATAATACAATAATGATAATGATAATAACAATAATAATAATAATAATAATAATATATATAATGATTATAAATGAGGATAAAATATAGCAATGACAGTTTAGTTAAAATGATTATACTGATGATACTAATAATAATAACAGCACACCCAATGATAATATGATATGATAAAATGAGTGATGATGATAATAATGATAAATGATTAATAACAATTATAATATTGAATAATAATAATAATAATAATTAAATAATGATATGATAATGATAATGATATGATACTGATAATGATAATGAATAATGATTAATGGATAATATAATAGTAAAATAATAATAGCATCATGATAAATTATAACAACAAAAATATATGATGATGGAAGATGATAATGCTGCCGCGGCTGCTGCTGCTGCTGCTCTGATGATGATGATGATCATTGATGATGATACTGATCATGAATAGATAATGATGATAATGATTGATAATGATGATAATGATAATAATGATGATAATGATTATAATGATAATAATGATGATAATGATGATAATGATGATAATGATGATGATGATGATGATGATTATGATGTGATGATGACGATGAATGATGATGATTGAGATGATTATGATGATTGATGATGATGAGAATGATGAGATGATGAATGATCAATAATGATAAATTAAAATAAGATAATATTTTTAATAATATTATAATCATCATTCCATCATCATCATCATCATCCATCATCATCATAATAATAATAATCATAATAAAAATAATATAATACTAATAAAATGTAAAAAGTAGTAATGATAGTAACTATAATAAAATGGTAATAAAAAAATAATACTGATAATTATAATGATAATGATAATGATAATATAATGATAATGATAATGATAAAGATAAATGATACTGAGATAATGATAAAATTAGAATGATAAATATAGTAACAATAATAATAACAATAATAATAATAAAAGAAAAAAAAAACACCGGGTCACTACCAGTAGTTAGTTAGTCAGTTTTTAGACCTCAATTATTTACACGACTACCGAGGGGGAGGTAAAGAGGAATGCGCGGAGGGGAAGGGAAAGGAAGTGGGAGACGAAAGAGTAGAGGGAAAAAGGGAGGGTAAGGAGGTTTTTTACAGGAAAAGGGAGTATGGGCAAAAGGGTAATAGAGGGCTTACAGAGGAAAATTTGAGGGGTAAGGAGAAGGGAGGAGGAAGGGATAGGGGGCTCAGAGAAAAGCGGAGATGGGTGGGGAGGGAAAGGTAGAGAGCAGCGAAGAATGCGGGAGAGTTTGGGACTAATAGGAGGGAAGTGGGAGGGCAAATCTCAGAGTTAACTTAAGGATTATTTGGAAGTGAGAGGGCGTGGCAGATCAGGAAAGGAAACGGTGGAAGGTGAGGGCAAGGTGGGAGGAAGAGGGTGAAAGAGGGAGAGGAGCACCTTTTTCCATGGAATTTCTACGGGTCCCGCTAGTTATTACTAATGTAATTATTATTAAAATCATTACTGTTATGATGATAATAGTGGTGGTGATTATGATAATGATTATCATAATGATAATAATGATATATATTATGATAATAACTACAGATGTGGTAAGAGTGTGAAAATAATAATGATAAAAGTGACAAAAGGCCACCACAGCCAATAATGCTAAAGATGAATGTAACGACAACAATATTCTGATGGTCTGTTTTTGCTATCAGAATAAATAATCATCGCCATTCTCTAGACATCATATAAAATCAACAACATCAGGTAGTGCATTCTTAGTATTAATTTAAATCATTACAAATATCTAATTGTATAAATATGTCACTTGATTAGATGTGGAGATATGTGTAACGATCCAACTTTCCCAGTCCCATTTTTATTTCTCTCGAGTTCTTCGTTAGTGGTTACATTAATATAAAAACCACAGTTGCCGTTCGAACTATCGAAGATTTAAATGCACTTGCACTCATAGCAGGTCAGACGTGCACTGTATGAATCCCATGTTCAATTTACACCATTAGGACCAGTCACCAAAAGCCCCACTTATTTACTCTAAAGTTTAATAAACACACAAGAACAAATTCACAAGAACATATTAGGAAAGATTTGGCGGGGAAGCCCCACATGGCAGCCCCATCCCTCTTCCCGGCGACAGAGGGTGCGGACGCCACTCCTAATGCTGCTCTTATATCGTATATTTTTTCTCTCTCTTTCTCTCTCTTTCTCCCTCTCTCTCGTTCTCGCTCTCTCTCTCGCTCGCTCTCTTTCTCTTTCTCTTTCTTTTTTTCCCTCTTTCTCTTTCTCTTTCTCTTCTCTTTCTCTCGCTATCGCTCTTTCGTTCTCTCTTTCGTTCTCTCTTTCGTTCTCTCTTTCGTTCTCTCTTTCGTTCTCTCTTTCGTTCTCTCTCTCTCGTTCTCTCTCTCGCTCTCTCGCTCTTTCTCAGCCCCTCCATCTATTAGTTTGTCTCTCTGTATTTCTATATCCTTTCTGTGGCTCTTTTTTGCATCAGTTTCTCTATGTTCTATGTGCTCTTCAGTTATGGCTTATGTCCATTCTATATTTCACTAACCCTAAATTCTGCCAATTATTCACTTACTCAGATAATCATTTACAAACACTGCGCTTGCCAAAGTTCTGTTGGAAGGTCAACGCCATTTTGTATCACATCTTCAATCCTCGCGAAACAGGCAATGTCAGGCATTTCTTCGAGAGCCTCCCTGCAGTACGTACGCACGAAGGGGGAGATGGAGCCCTGAATGAGTCATGAATGATGTGAATTTGCGTACAAGGACGGACAAGGGGGAGAAGGGTGGCGTTTCATAACAGTAAAAAAATAGTGCACTATAACGATTTTCATGTTAAATAAGTTGTTACATGCTAGATAGATAGACGTTGAAACTGCCGGAAAGGGAGGCAGCAAATAAACTCACGCAGGAGAGGCGAGAACCCGGGCCGCCGAAGGGTCTTCCTTCAGTTCCGGAAACTCTCTTTGTCAGGTATACTACTAAAGTTAAGTTAAGTTAAGTAAGTTTATTTACCACCCTGGCTATCTGCTCAGGCGTGGGCAATCATGATTACAGTTTTACAATATCTGACATTGTACAGTAGTCTGTAACTACTGTAGTTGTACAAGGTAAAATAGAAATATAAATCATACATCATACAAAAATTATTACTTTCATATGCTTTTGCCACTGTGTTTGAATAAAAACTGTTATTTGCTTACGGTAGTTATTACATAGTTAATTTAGGGTATAGTACGAGTATATCTTCCAATGTATCAGATAAAAATGAAATTTTTCACATAGTTCTTTATACCTCATGTTAGGTGGTCTGAAAGGCTGTATCACATGACATTCCCGAGATATAGTGCTCAAGCGTTCGTTTGTTTTCTTCGTTACACAGTCTACATCTAGTTTCATCTGCACTTCTTGCACCGTGCAGTTGCCAGTAATTCTGTAACCTAAACGTGTTCTGGCAATAACCATGTAAACATTGTCTGGTTTGACTTCGGTGCCACCCATGGGAAAGCTTGCCATATCTATACTGATCGTAGTGCCTTATGGTACAGTTTTTCAGGCTTTGAGTGTTATCAGATCTACTAGTTCTTCCTATGAGAACTTTTCAATATATGTGCAACCCTAGCAAGAGGCATCCAAGATCTATGTTCACAGTATCCTTGCTGCAGGCTTCTTTCGCCAATTTGTCTACGTGGTCGTGATTGCGTATGCAAACATGAGATGGTATCCTTACAAATTGAATGTTGAAATTACGCTCTGTTGCATAGGTTACGTTACGCTCACAATTTCTTCATCGCCACCTGCTTTGAAAGAATTTAGCGTCCGAAGAGCACTTTGAGAGTCACAGAAAACTACTCCAGAGCCCCTAGACATTAAGAATTCCGTTGCGAGGAGTATACCTGCCAGCTCCGTTTGTGTAGTGCTGGCCCATTTTTGTATTCTCATATTAACTTGATGTTGTAGTAAGCCATTTTTGTGTACAGCGCAAGTACAACCAGCATTGTATCCAGACTGTACGGATCCGTCGGCGTAAACTCTATGCATCATCGCCCATAGATTTTTGTGTGTTCCGTTACCGTTGCTAGCGCAATTTGTTTCAACACACAGTTATGCACCGTTTTTTTTGTGGTAGACATGTAAGGTCCCACGATCAATGTTAAATTTTTCCCTTTGGGTGGTATGGAGCGACCTTTTGGTATTTTACTAATTGGAACATTGAGTTTATAATTTTCATGGGAGATTTTGTGTATCAGAGGGCGCGCGTGTGTGTGGATTTGTCACGTCTACTGCGTGATTTTATGTTGCCGTTGTTTTTGGAAATCTGAGAGATACGAGGGTTTTCCCCCAGAGCTTTGACCCCAAATATGGTGGAAATAAATATTATTCTATCAGAAATGGATGGTAAGTTTAATTCTGACTCATGTTTACTATCCTTGCTGTTCTTGGGGCGCCCAGGATAATCCTCATAGCTTCATTTTGCACTACCTCCAAACTACCTATTTCTGTTCCTTACCTGCAACAAGTGCAGTGCATGGTAGTCTACAACTGACCTTATAAAAGCCAAAATAAAAAAGTCTAGCGAGCTTAACAGTGATGCCATGTTCTCTTCCGACAAGAACTTTCAAAGTTTCAATCTCTCCCAGAGTCTCTTTTTAAGAGAGGACCAGGTCTGCATCATTTACATTCACCCCGAGATATTTATACTTGTGGCATATGTCAAGCTCCTGGTCCCCTATGCGAAAAAATGGGTCGGGGGATGATACATGGGTTTAGAGCCATTGTTTTCTCAGCGGAAATGACTAATCCACACTCATGAGCCTTTGCTGTGATTCTGTCGAGAATTATTTGCATCCTCACTTGTGATGATGCTCTGACGCATATGTCATCAGCATAGCATATAATGGATTCACCATCCCCAAGTGGGATATCTGCCACCAGCTTGTGCATGAGGACATTGAACAGCATAGGGCTGAGAACTCCTCCCTGTGGCGACACTTGCAGATCTGTTCGAGAGATACATTCTAATCCAGTTCAATATCTTACCCCGGATGCCAAAGCTTACTAATTGTTCTAGGATAACTTCTCTGTTTGCAATGTCAAAAGCTGACTTATGGTCAAGAAAACAGTGTGCTTCCCTGGATTAAAGTGTGAAAAGTCTCTGCAAAGCAATGTGGTGTGCTACGTCCCCCATAGAAATCCGTACAGTCTGTGAGATAATTTACCCTTGTAACCTGTACCTGAGTCTGTTCAAATTATCTTTTCTAGAACTGCATACACATGAGGTTAGTGAAATTGGTCGGTATTTATCAGTGTTTGATTTCGGTATAGGGATGATTAGACTGCGTGTCCAGGGGCGAGGCAGAATACCTTGTGACAAACTTAACCTGTATAGGTGCAAAAGGGGATTACCAGGTACCTGAGCTACACTATAGGTAATTCCATCCTCACCTGGGGCAGACCTTTTCCTTTGATCAGTGCATTGTTCAGTTCCCACTTGTTTTTGAAACCTGGCGAAAATTTCAATAGAGTTTCAGGTTTCATGTCATTTGCTGTCTAGGGCACTATCAATTATCATTATTATTATTAGAAAGAGCTAGCGTGATAAAATGGAAAAAATTTATCCCTGATCCATGATGGTTGATTACAAAGTATCTGTATAAATTTGTTGAGCGAAACCACTGTAACAGTATTTTTCTTATCCAATAGTTCCCAGACAGCAATGGGCGGAGCTTGCGGCCTGTCTCGCTTCTGACAACGAGAATGTTGGGGGCTCGCGAGACGTCGCGCGACCCCCTTATTGCCACCGAAAAAATGGCATAGGCATGGGAAAAGGGGAAAGATCGTTGTATATATTAGATCCTTGTTTGTATTACTAATAAACTGACCCATGCATTGATTCTCCTCCGACTGCTACACCTCACCCTATTCTCTTGCAGTTTTCCGACACAAGGTTCCGTTTTCATAATTACAACTATCGTTCTTCCTGATTCTTACCCATCAGGTAATTTGAGTGGCGAAGGATGATGGAGAGGTCCACGGCTGCTCAAACATGAGCATACCGTTATTGATGATCATTCTGCATGCTGCCCTTTTCATATGTATTTTGACAAATACATACATACCGACCTACCTTCCTATTTTTCTATCTATCTATTGTAAGGATAGTTGTTGATCTCTAACGAAGAGCCCCAGCCTCGTGAAGCGACAACGGCTTAAGGACGCAAGTAAGGGTCGTTGGCTTGACATGTACCCGCTTGACATGTACCCTGAGCGATGAAATATGAACTGAAGTCCTTGTGGTTCAGTCTATCATAAAACATATGAAAAAAAATACATACTAAAATTACGTTAGTTTATTCAAATACAAGATAATGAAAAGAAACTTACGTTAACTTACTAAAATAAATAAATGAATAAATAAATAAATAAATAAATAAATAAATAAATAAATAAATAAATAAATAAATAAATAAATAAATAAATAAAAATAAAATATTAATTACTTAACTTAAAAGGGACTGAATGTTAAAAAACAAAGCGGGAAAGTCGAATCCTGAAGGGCTTCGGCGTAAAATACGTCTAAAAGCACTTAAAACAATGAAAACATAATAAAACAAAAACACAAAAGACAACGTCCAGCAAATGACCTAGGCAAGTAACGGGAAGTCTGCTCAGCATAACCTTTGTTCTGGTGACGTCTCAGGCTGAAGTAAATCCAGAGGGGGTAACACAATCACAGTTTTAGACAGATATCCCTTTATTGTTTCGGCGGTTCCGTATTTATACACAGACGTCTTGGTGACCTCACTGCCTTCATTTTCATCATTTTCATAAATAAACATAATTAAAATATGAAAAATACATGGTGCGTACAAAAATAAACGAGAATGACAAAAAAAAAGTTAAAGGACGAAGACAAATAATAAAAACATTGAAAAATAAAGCTTCTTAAAAAGTACTGACGTCATTGACATCGCTAAAAAGCTAAAAAGACGATGTCAATGACGTAAAACATGAATATAAACATTTATATGGTAAAAAATCTAAATCAAAATATAAATACATATAATAAAAAAACAAGTTTAAATAAAAAGGACAAACCCCGTCATGCGCGTCTATAAATCGAAGAAAAAGCTAAAATAAGAATACGAATAATAAATCTTAATTTAAAAAAGAACAATTAAAAGTACAATCAAAATTATTCAAAACACTAAATAAAATAGTACGAAGGCAAAAATTAAGAAAAGCAATAAAAGATATCAATCATTACTTAAAAGAACGAAATAAAACACAGAAAACGTGATAAACGCGACTTAGAAGATGGGGCAAAAAAAAGGAAAGTTATCTAAAAGTGATCAGTGGTAAAACGGTAAAAAAATGGAGATCTGGACACACTATCTGGATTCTGCTGTCTCTCAGGGGCGAGGTTTGAAGAACCTCCACAATATCTATTTATCATCATCAATAACGGTATGCTCATGTTTGAGCAGCCGTGGACCTCTCCACCATCCTTCGCCACTCAATTCGATTTTGCGCATTTCTTTCCACTTGTACCATCGTCAGCCCGCAAATATCTTTGATGTTGTCGCTTAGTCTTGTCTTCGGTTTGCCTCTTCCTCTGTTTCCTATCACCATACCTGTCAGCAAGTTTTTCTCAATACTTTTACTTCTCATCACATGACCAATAAACTTTAGTTTCCTTTTGTTCAAGATGTCCAACAGCCGGTCTTTACAATTTATTTTTCTCGGCACTTCATCATTCGTTTTCTTTTCTGTCCAGTTAATACGTAGCACTCGTCTGTAACACCATAGTTCAAAACTAATGACCTCATCTTCAGCACCCAACACTCAGAACCATATGACGCAATTGGGAAAACTAATGAGTTCAATAACCTCAGCTTTGTCCGTAAGGTAATGCTTTGGTCTTTCCAGATGTTATTGAGAGCAACTGTGGCGTTTTTGGCAATGGCAATTCTTCTTTTTATCTCCGGTGAATCATCATATGTATTAGTAAAAACAGCTCCAAGATAAGTGAACTCTTTCACATTTTCCACAACCACTTCATTGATTGTAACATGTTCATCATCGTTCACTGCCGGTTATCTTCGAATCTTCATAGTCTTAGTTTTCTTGGCATTAAGAAACAAACCAGCCTTTTCGCTTGCTTCTCTAATTTTATCTAGTAGTTGTTGTAGTTCGATGATACTGCTGGCAATTAAAACTATATCATCGGCGTATCTTAGATTTGATATTTTGTATCCTCCAACATCTACAGTTCCTTCAAAATTCTCTAGAGCACCTCTCATAATTGCTCAGAATATATATTAAAAAGGTGCGGAGACAGAATGCAACCTTGCCGTACTCCCTGGTTGACTTCGAACCATTCGGTTAACCCATAAGTGGTTCTTACAGTTGCTTGTTGTTGGTCACACATGGCTTTTATTAGTTGGATGATGTGTTTTAGAAATTTCATATCATTCATATTATTCCAGAGGATATCGTGATCAACAGTATCAAAAGCCCTCGAGTATTCAATGAAACACAGGTATATGTCTTTCTGATGTTCTCTATTTTTCTCTATGATCAATTTTAGATTTAGAATCTGGTTTCTGGTACCTTTTCCAGGGCGAAAACCTGCTTGTTCGTCTGCAATTTCTTCTCTTAACTTTAACTTCATTCTTTCAGCAATAATTTTCAACAAAATTTTGCTGCTGTGACTTATTAATGCAATTGTCCTGTTATTGTTGCATTGGAGTGCATCACCTTTTTTAGGTATGGGAGTAAAGACTGATTTTACCCAGTCTTCTGGCCATCTTCTTTCATT